>NC_064815.1:28344587-28504046 GCF_023721935.1 Panthera uncia | reverse complement strand
TGTGTGTGTGTGTGTATACACACACACACACACACACACACACACATATATATATATGTATATAGATATATAGATATAGATATGTATATAGATATATATATATGTATATAGATGTCACTTCTCAGAGTTGGTCTGCCATCACTGAGGTCGTGGTGGCCCCAGTGCAGGGCTGACGACCATTCTGGATCTGCTAGGAATGCCTCCAGCCCCAGTAGGTGCATTCGGATATAACTAGGCCAATGGGCACTGAACCCCACTGTGCGCCAGGCACTGCGCTGGGCCAGGGAGACAAGTATGAGGGACCCTGGGCCCATGAAGTGACCAACCAGGAGTAAACAAATGAGGCCACATGAGGAACGGACACTAAGCAGTGGGGGCGTAGGACCATGGGGGCTTCGTGGGAAATGTAGCCTTGGGGGAGTGCCCTGGAGGAGGGAAGTTTTCTTAGGTAGACACTCAGATGGGGCAGAGTGACAGGGGTTGAGGAGACAGCACTAAAGCCTCAGAGGCCTGATTACCAGGGCCCATGAAGCTAGGGTAGGGGTATAAGCCATGATCTTAAGAACAGCAGAGAGGCTTTGAAGGGTTTAGTGGGTGGTTCAGAAATGGGGCCAGCAGGAGGGGGCTTCATCTGCCACTGGTCTGGGCTGAGACCTAGGCTTTTGAGTCCAGAGGCCAGGTGTAGACCCTGGCTGTGTCACTTCCTGTGGGGACTCCCTGGGCAAAGTCTCTACTCTCCTTGGTTCCTATTCCCACTATTGTAAAATGGGGGTGAGGGTACCTGCCACATGGGGAGGGGGAGGGAGCATGAAGTCTCACAATGCCTGTGAAACATTCAGCACAATGTCTGCCCCATGACAAGCTGCCAATAACTGTCAGCTCTTAGAATTATTCCCCTGCAGCTCCTAACATAGTCCCAAACATATCTGATGTTTAGACTATATGAATGAATGAATGAATGAATGAAGTCCAGCCTCATTTAAAAAAAATTATTTATTTAGGGGTGCCTGGGTGGCTCAATTGGTTAAGCATCCGACTTCGGCTCAGGTCATGAACTCACAACTCGTGGGTTCAAGCCCTGCATCAGGCGCTGGGCTGACAGTTCAGACCCTGGAGCCTGCTTCGGATTCTGTGTCTCCCTCTCTCTCTCTCTGCCCCTCCCCCACTTGTGATCTGTCTCTCTATCTCAAAAAATTTTTTAAGAGAGAGAACATGAGCAGGGGAGGGGCAGAGAGAGAAGGAGAAAATCCCAAGCAGGCTTTCTGTTAGCACAGAGCCAGACATGGGGCTTGAACCCATGAACCGTATGATCACGACCTGAGCCAAAAGCAAGAGTCAGACACTTAACTAACTGAGCCACCCAAGTGCCCCGGTCTAGCCATATTTTATAAACATAGGACCTGAGAAGGTCAGGTCAATCAAATCTATGGCCCAGGGCAACACAGGTATCAAGGAACAATTTAAGACAGATTTGTACACTGAGCATGAAGGGCCAAAATAATAATGCAAAGCCCTCCAAAATACTGCAGTGCCTTCATCAAAGCTCTCTCAGGAGAGACACAATAAAGCGATGGTCCGAACTGGAGTTGTCACTGAGTCTTACCATATTTCTGTTATTTTAAAGTTCTTGTATTAGTCAGTATAGGAGAAGCTTTGTGCATTAACAAAATAACCCTAACATCTCAACGACTCAACACAACACAGATTTCATTCTAGTTCACAGTCTATATCCAGCACATGTAGGCAGGACCAGTGGAGGGACCGGATATATTTTCTCCATGCAGTCACTCAGGGATCCAGGTTGATGGGGGGCCTTCTCAACCATCCAGACAGGGGAAGGAGAAGCTGGGGGATGGTGCCTCCTTTATGGTGCCTCGGCTTGGAAGTGATACATGCCGCTTCTCGTACATCATCAGCCAGACCGGGGCTAACAGCAAGGACGCAGCTGCCAGGAGCTGGGAAGGAAGAGGAGAACAGAAGATGGGTGCACAGGAGTAATATCCACACCGGTTCTTAATCCCCCTTTATTTTCTAATGAGAACTTTTCATCAAGACTCTAGAGCAGCTAGGTGGGTCAGATTCACAGAAATCTGACTTGAAACTTTCTATGCCTTCTCTTTTCTCCAAGGCCGGACTGCGATTTGCCTGTGTGACCTCTCTCTGTAGCTTGTAGAGACACAGGCAGAGAGCATTACAGATCTATGGTGGCCTTTGCTATACGTTTTATGCTTTGATTTTGTCCATGCTCATGTTCATTATAAGGCTGCTATTCCTTTATTTAGCCAATTTGACGGCGACAAATCCAAGCCTGGATGGAGAGTAGGGGGTTAAATTAATCTGACAACAGTATCCTTGCTATTACAGGGGAGCTTGTAACATCAGTTGGGCTGATTTAACAAAATTTATAATGTATTCCGCAGTTGATGGCTTGAGCCTAATTGAACACAAATTTATAATACCATCCAGTGTTGTAATTAAAATGTGGTAAAATTAGCCCATCAAATATTGTATATACACACACTCTCACAGAGCCATCAACGGCTTTGTTTTGTATACGGTCAATTACGTTTTCAAAGTGGAATCCTCAGAAGAATCCATCAGACATTTCGAGATGAAAAGAAACCAATTGAGGACTTAAGCCTGCTCTAAATTGACCAGGAAACACCTGGAAAATTGTTTTCAAACAATGAGAGAAATTAATTTTCCAACACAGTGATTTTGGGGTGCAATTAGTCTCCCACGTTATTTGAATGACCACAGGATTAAGGGACCCCGGTGGTGGCTCGGATGCATGAAAAGGGAGTTGTCTGTGTATCTCAGTCTAGAGTCCAGGCCATGCAGGAAAGAGAAGAAAAGACATCCGTCCCTGCCCCCCAAAACCACGATGACCCTTAAAAGGCTGATCTGCTTCAAGGTGGATCATCGTGCGGGCTTCCTTACCTACAATGACTCTTTTTTATGTGACGACTTATTCTACCACAAGGGCATCTTCAGATCAAAAATTACATTTGAGTCTAGACATACTCTTTCCTTAAATATTTTAAGAGGAGAATAAAAGGAACGTGGGGACACAGTGCTAGTGATGGGGAAACCATTCTCACCACCAGGGACTCGTGTTTGCATTTTTATTAGCCTCCTGCTGAGGTAGAGCGGCTGGGGCTCTGTCTTCAACTTGGAAAAAGCAGAGGAAGGGGTGGCCTAATAATGAGATGTCTTGGTTGCTCCTCTTATTTGGGGCATACACACTGATCTGCTCTGGGCGGCAGGGTGGGGTCCTCCACCTGAGCCAGCCCCATTCTCCCCTCACTGCCCCCTGGCAATGTTGGGTTGAACTTGGCATTAGCAGAAGGCAAGGGTAAGACCCCAACTTCAAGCTCAGGGTCTTTCAGGTTGGATCATCCACTAGAATAACTCATGGGACTCGGGAAAACACTGTACTTACTGTTACAGTTTTATTAGAACAAAGGGAGACAAAGGGCAAAGTCGGGCAGGAGCCCGAATTTGAAGCTTCTGTGGTCCTCTCCCCATCGAGTCCCAGACGGTGTTTCCCCCTCCCAGCTGTGATGTGTGACAATCGCTCAAAAGAATATATTGCCAGTCAGGGAAGCTCTTGTGAGCGTCAGTGTCCTGAGTTTTTATTGGGGTTTCACTGTATAGGGATGACTGAATCCCCTGGCCACGCGGCTGAGTCTCCAGCCCCCTCCCCTACCACAGGTCAGGCTAATAATACATGCCTGAAAGCCCCCAGGGCTCTAATCACGTGGTTGGTCTTTCCACTGTGGCCAGCCTCCACCCTGAGCCATCCCCTAGACCTAAGCTATCTAGGAGTCTACCAGAGTCACCTCATTAGCATAAATGATCAGCTGTGGCCTGAGGGTCCCATGAATAACAAAGACCCTTCCATTACTTGGGAGATTCCCAGTGCTTAAAGGTTAACTCGCAGGAGCTAGGATCAAGGCCAGACCTCTTTTGGGGAGAAGTCAAATTCCTTAGACACAAGGTGATATTCCTCCCTGGGAGGAAAAACTAACTGCCTCGTCAGGTTTTACCTGTGGGCAGACTGAGCTAGAGATGCCCAGAGAGGCCAGGCTCTTCTCCCATGTTGCCCAAATCACACACACATATCCGATCACGTCTCTCCACCCTCACCCCTGGAGCTGCACCGGCCTCTCACTGTGCCCTCTTCTTTTTTTTTTTTTTTTTTTTTTTTTTTAATTTATTTTGAGAGAGAGAGAGTGCGAGCAGGAGAGGTGCAGAGAGAGGAGAGAGAGAATCTCAAGCAGCCACGTGGGGCTCGATCCCACAAACTGTGAGATCATGACCTGAGCCAAAACCAAGAGTCAGATGCTTAGCCAACCAAGCCACCCAGTGGCCCCTCACGGTGCCCTCTTCTTATAAGGACACCAGTCATGCTGGATTAGCATTCATCCTGATGACCTCATCTTGATTACACTGGCAAAGATCCTGTTTTCAAATAAGGTCACATTCACAGGTACTGAGGTTGGGACTTAAACACATCCTTTTGGGGGGATGCAATCCAACTTGGAAGACAAAGAAGATTCTGGACATTTCTGTCTTGCTTATATCCTGTCCTGGATCCCCCCGCCCACCATCCCCAGCCCCACAAAAGTCCCTACTGGAAGGAGAGACGATGTCATTACCCGGCCCCACCGACACCCGGTGCACATGCTCACCAGATAGAACTTGCCCTGTGTCGGGAGCAAAGGGGGGCCCCGGTGCCTTCGGGGTCTCCCTGGTGGGCTGGGGGGACCAGGCCTCACGTCTGCAGTGGGGCCAGGCCGGGCATCCGGGGTCCATGCCCAAGCAGGGAGCCCACTGAAACAGCAGTGGGTGTCAGCGTGGTGTGGGGCCACCCTCTCTGTTGTGGTTGGTACAGGGTCCAAGCCTCCACGGAGATGGTAAACACTCCAACCAGGGAGCCCACTAGTGACTTGTGCAAGACGCAGCAGGGTTGGCTGGGGGCTTCTCCAGGGAGGGGACATCGTGTCCAGGCTGGGCCCTAGAAGGGCCCTGCTTTCTCAGGGAGAACAACTACCCTCATCTCAGGAAGCTAGTTCTTCATTACTTTAATCTTTCCCTCAGCTCTTTGCAGCTTTTCTTTTATCCAAGCAAGTCAGCCCCCGCCCCCCCCCCTGCATCCTGGGAGCAGGTGGGGCAGGAAGTCTGTGCCAGGAGACTGTCCCTAACCTCGGCTGCTTGAGGGGAGGGTGGGAGGGCGTCATCTTATCCCCACAGTTAATCCTGAGGTCTGCTGTGACACACCCGCTCCCAACGCATCCTGGGTTCCCCCCACTCCCCGTGCACCCCGCAGCCATGCATTGGCTCGAGCTACTGTAACAACGCACCCTCACCCTGTGCAGCTTTGACAAGACAAGTTCACGGTCTCACAGTTCTGGAGGCGAAAGTCCCCACTCAAGGTGTCTTAGGGCTGCGAGGGACAGTCGTGTTCCAAGGCTTTCTCTAAGCTTCTGGAAGTTCCCTGGCTTGTGGCGACATAAGTCCTAACCTCATGTGGTGTTGTGCATGTTCAGGCATGTGTGCATGCACGTGCCTGTGTCCACATGTCCCCCTCCCCTTTTTTTAAATGTATCTTTTTAAAAATGTTTATTTATTTTGAGGGGGGTGGGGCAGAGAGAGAGAGAGAGAGAGTGAGAGAGAGAATCCCAAGCGGGCTCTATGCTGTCAGTGGGGCTCAAACTCGGGGATCGTGAGATCGTGACCTGAGCCGAAATCAAGAGCCAGACACTTAACCGGCTGAGCCACCCAGGCACCCCCATACGTCCTCCTTTTTAAGAGGACATTGGTCATATTGGATTAGGGCCTATCCTAATGATGTCATTTTAACTCTGTAGAGACCCGATCTCCAAAACGAGGTCACATTCTGGCGTCCTGCGGTTTAGGATTTCAACATTTGGATTTGGTGGGAGACGCGATTGAAGCCCTAACACGGCGGTATCCAGCCCGCATCGCAGCCTCACCTGGAGGCAGTCAGAGCCCTGCTGCTGTGAAGCTGCCACTCCCACGGGGACCCTGTGTCCCTCCAGAGTGGTTCCACAGGACCCTGGGACCAGGGCTTTTATCCGGGATATTGTTACAGATGGCACCTCTAAAAGCTGTGTTTTAATACCCTCTCAGCGGCCAGCCCTGCTCCCCGCGACCTCCCAGCCACAGCCTCGTGTCATCACGGGCCCCACCGGCTGTTAGCACTGGGCGGGGAGGTGGGTGTCTGTAATCATCTGAACTGCTGGGAATGGGGGGCAGTTATTTGGGGGACACATTGCAGGGGGTAGGCGCCAGGCGGCCAGCCTGCAGCCGAGCCCGGACGTGCCTGGACGCACGGCGGCAAGGCTTGAGATTCAACCAGAAATCAGGTCCCCGCCCTCCGCTGCGTGGTTCTTCTCTTTCCCAGCCTTTTCTGCAGGTGATTTGGAAGCTTCCAGTGGAGATACCCTGTGGGCACACCGTCCCAGGGGTGTGTCCCACCCTTATTCCTGCTCAAAATGCAAAATACACACGCAGCCAACCCTCACTTCTGCAGACGGCAGCTTGGATTGCACACCTGTTCCCAACACAGCCTGGAAGAGCGTTTCATTGTGTTCCTTCGACGCCCCACATTCAGTTATCTCTTGACAAACGGTGGGCTCGTATCTAAACTAAGATAAACTAGACGGGAGTGCCTGGGCGGCTCAGTCAGTCAAGCGACTGACTTCAGCTCAGGTCATGATCTCGAGGTCTGTGAGTTTGAGCCCCGCACCAGGCTCTGTGCTGACAGCTTGGGGCCTGGAGCCTGCTTTGGAATCTGTGACTCCCTCTCTCTCCACCCCTCCCCTGCTCATGCTCTGTCTCTCTCTGTTTCTCAAAAAAATAAATAAATGTTAAAAAAATTTTTTTTTAAATAAATAAACTAGACCCCTTGTTTTTCATCAGAGGCAGATGGGCTCGTGCCTTTGAGTCGGGCTTCTTGGGCGCATCCGAAGAGCTCGTCAAGGTCACGGGGCCCAAGGACTTGCTGTGACAAGGGAACAAATCATGTGGCATGTCCCCCAATCTGACAGGTATGTGGATTGAGCCGAAAAACTCTGTCACAGAAAAAGAAACACTAATGCCGGTGCTGGGTCAAGGGCAGCCTTGGGTCCCAGGGGACCCCGCCCAGCAGCTGTTCTGTGTTTGGGTGGGGGACGGGGGGCCGAGGATGAACAATCAGAGTGCAAGGGCACACAGGGACCCTGGAGTTAACGTCATAATCACCATAACTGTTATTGGTGGGGAGTTAGCTCCAGACCAAGTGCCCCGTATCCGTTATCCTCTGATCTCACCATCTCCTTCCTCCTCCAGGACCCCCAGCACCCAGGGCCCAAAGTCGCAGGGTGCCGTGTGGAATCCACACCCCTGACCCTGTTTGTGGGCGTGTCTGTTGGTGAGGCCGGAGCGTAGTACTTGAAATCAGACCTGGAATCTGAGCCCGGCTGTGCCATCACTCACCGTGTGGCCGGGACTGACTCACCTCTCAACCCCGACCTTACCCGACCTTCAGGCTCCTGATCTGTGAGTGATCACTCCTTACCCACTCCACTGCTTTAGAGGAGAAGACAGGCAGATGGGGCATGATTCAGGTAGGAGGCGGGTGGAGAGGAGGCTGGACAGCTGAGTCTGTGGTGATTACAGTGGGGAGTGTGAACTTCATGCCACAGGTAATAGAGAGCCAGGGAAGGCCTGTGAGTTGAGGAAAGAGTGTTCTAGGATCATCGCTGGGGCCAGACCGTGAAGGGGGTGGTGATGAGAAGGGGTGGAGGGGAGGACCCGCTCTCCCCGGTGGGCCCGAAGGACACCTGCAGGGCCACAAGGCAGCAGCCCAGGGCTGGCTCTGAGGGCACACGGGGAAGGGACAGCCAGGCCCCGGGCCAGGTGTACCCCAGGTAGAGCTGAAGCTGGAAATACATTTTCCCATCCAGACCCCTGTCGATTATCCTGAGAGAAGCCAGATTCTGCCTGGGGCCTGGGGCTGTGTCAGGCACTCGGGGAGACACATTAGCCATTCGGGAGGACTCTGAACCATCCCCAAACCCAGCCCTTCCCAACACTTGGCGAGACCCTGACCTGCCAGGCCGGTGTGGTGGGGAGGGCCCAGGAGTTCAGGCTCAATCTCGAGGCTGGCTCTGTTGGCCTGGAGCTGTGGCTCATCAGAAGAGAGGATGTTCCTTACAAGGCCTGGTCACAGACAGAAGTGTGGATCCAGATGCCCCCAGCGTCACCCCCCAGCCCCCGTTCACAGCTGGGTCTTGAACCTGGGTCCTCAGGCCAGCGTGGCCCGAGTGCAGCCCTCAGCTGGGTAGAGGTAGCTCGGGGCCGATTCAGTTTGATTGAACCAACACCACCTGCAGGCCTCAAAGCCCTCGGCTCCCCAGGGCTGCAAGCTGCACCCCGCCTTGCCCGTGAGGCTCCTCCACCACGAGGCCCCTTCCGCCGGGCCCGGCTCTTCTCCTTTGTAGGACCCACTGTGACCTCGGCAGGTGGATTCTGTGAGGTCGTGGGTTTCGTGTGCATAGATACCCAGCCCCCCAGATAGAAACTGCTTCACGTGAACAGGGCCACCACTGCCACAGCCTCAGCTGTGTCTCACGCTGGAGGTGCCCCGGGATTTTGTCCCGTCTCTCTGGATCGAGTGTCCCTGCTTTGGGCCTGCCCCACGGCCCAGAGGGAGGCGGGGACACAGCAGGACGGTCCTGCCCCTCACTCCCCTTCGCACTGGGAACACGACCCCGCCCCTCACCGGTGGCCCTCGGTCTGGGTGCCTCATTTCCCGTCTTCACGGAGAGACCCTGTGTCAGCTTGCTCAGGCCCCTGTAACAGAGTACCACAGGCTGGGGCCTTAAAAGGGAACTTACTGTCTCACAGTTCTAGAAGCCCAACATCAAGGTGTCGGCAGGACTGGTTCCTTCTGAGGCTTCTCTCCATCCCTTGAAGATGGCCGTGTCCTCCCCATGTCCTCATGTGGTTATCCGCCTGTGCACGTCTGTGTCCTGACCTCCTCTTCTTACAAGGACACCAGCCACGTTGGGTTAGGGCCACCAAATGGCCTCGTTCAACCTTACTCGCCTCTTTATTTTTTTATTGATTTTTAATGTTTATTTTTGAGAGTCAAAGAGGGACAGAGTACAAACGGGCGAGGGGCAGAGAGAGGAGGAGACACAGAATCTGAAACAGGCTCCAGGCTCCAAGCTGTCAGCACAGAGCCCCACACGTGGCTTGAACTCACAGACCGCGAGATCATGACCTGAGCTGAAGTCAGACGCTTAACCGATTGAGCCACCCGGTGCCCCAAACCTTACTCACGTCTTTAAAGGCCCTGTCTCCAGTCACGTAATGGGGTACTGGGGACCTCAATATATGAATTTTCAGGGGACATGATTCAGCCCATAAAAGCCATCTCCTCAGAAGGGCCTTCTCTGACCAGCCCTGACCCCAGTCTCCCTCTCTGTCACATCCCCCAGGAGCACCCAGTGCTCCTGACAGACCCTGTGCTCCCCGCACTACCCAGCCCCCCACCAACCACGAGGACGGAGGCCTCTCAGGAGCAAGGGCTGTCTGGCAGGGGGTGGCCACTGTGCAGGGTGTCTCTGCCCCATGCAGGCTGTTGAAACAGGCCCTCCCGGTCCAGGGAAGGGCACTGGCATTCTCCAGAAGCTTCTGCATCTCGTGCCTGTGGTTTGGGAGGAGGAGAGGCTGCCCCATCATTTCTGGAAACAGAATTCGGTGGGGCGGGTGAGAAATAGCCTGTGGGCTCCAGCTCGCCTGCCTGCAGCCTGGGGGGCAGGGGCAGCTCTTCCCCCTCCGTCCCAAACCCACAAGGAGCAGGCGTCCCAGGGAGCCCGTGCTCCCCATGCCCCCTGCCTGCACCCGGGGCCCCCGCGTGCCAAGCCCTCTGCTCCAAGGGGCTACGCTTCCCAAACCCACTGCCTAATTAGTTTGCTCCCACCAACCCCTGACAGGCAGTGACCACAGGGCAGGAGACCTATTTGGTGGCAGATGTCACACGGCTCCCCAGCACGTCCCGGGCAGGAGCCCTGCACCTGCACACCTTCATTAAGCAAGTTAATTACTTGCCAACTTACGGGCCTGATCAGGCCTTCTGCATGGAAAGCTTCGCACCCTCGCAGCCTTGGGGCATCCCTGACTCCCACATAGGACCCCGCTTGGGGCTCTTCTGAACATTCCAGAATCCCTGCTCATCATTTAGCGAAGAAATCTGGCCGCAGACTCACGGGCAGAATGAGCGAGGATATTCATAAAGCCCAAGGCACAAGGGAGGAAACAAGTATGTTATGAAAATGTTTTCAGCGACAAACATACCTCGTTTGCCCCCGGGGAAATAGTTCTTCTCATTTGCTTTGTACCTACTGTGTGCAGGTGGGGGTGGGATGCAGGGGACCCTGCGGTGTTTGCACTACGGCACAGGCACTTGCTGACCTGGCTGTGGCTCAGGACCCCAGACAACCCTCTGTCCATTCTTTAATCCCCCCTCTCCACAGCAGTCTCCTTCTATAATAAGGAAGTGTGAGGTCCCCACCCACAAAGCCACTCAATATTTCACAATTAACAAACTCTTTTGTGATGCCTGGGTGGCTCAGCCGGTAAAGTGTCTGACTCTTGATTTCGGCTCAGATCATGATCCCATGGTTCGTGAGATCGAGCCCCACATTGGGTTCTGTGCTGACAGCATGGAGCCTGCCTGAGATTCTCTCTCTCTCTCTCTCTCTCTCTCTCTCTCTCTCTCTCTGCCCCTCCCCTGCTTGCTTGCTCTCTCTGCCTCTCAAAAAGTCAATTACAAATTCTTTTATATATTAGGTTATTGGAATCCTCTCTGAGAGATCCTGTGTCCACTTTACAGGTGAATAAACTCACGTGTAGAAGAGGTAAGTATATTAGAACTCTTCCAGTGGCAAGTAACAGAAAGTATTCAGCTCAATTTGATTATGAAGTGCGGGGGTGGGGGGAAGAGTAATCTCTTGGGTCATACAAGTGAAGATTTAGGAGTAGGGGTAATATTGGCTTCAGGTATAGTTGGATCCAGGTGTCAAAATGGGTCTTCAGTAATCTATCTATCCTGAGTTCTTGACTCCAGGCCCTCTGAGCTGGCTATATTCTCGGACAAACTCTGTCCTTACAGTGCAAAAGGACCAGCAGCTACTCCAGGCTTCTGTCCCACCAAGTGCGTCACCACACTGAGCAGGTCAAAGCGAGACAGGTACTGGGACCTACCTCATGCCCTTGACACCTTGCTCGAGGATTCACAGAGACCATCCAAACCCCCTTCCTGGCCTGGGCTGGCTAAGCTTGCTGGCCCCGGGCTCCCTTGGACCACCTTGCCCAATGGGGCAAGACATCGGACTCTGCTTCTCCAGAGTCCCTCCATCCTGCTGCCTGCTCTGTCTATACCACCAACACCTTTTCTCTGTGGCCCAGCCACTGTGCTCTGCTCTAAGTCATGCGCAGTTACCAGAGGGTACCGGCCAGCTGGTGGTCTACAGGGGCCCATCTGAGGTGGAGGACCCTCCAGCTCACGGGTTATGTTCAACGGGCACCTCCGTCTACAATAGCTCCCCAGACCCACCAGCTAGAAACCCTACGGTGCATGGTGAGTGTTGGTCCACAGAACGGCCACCTAGAATGGAGCTCCATCCACAGTGGAGGTAGAGGGTGAACCAGCAGCCTCAGCAAGGGGCCACAGGAGTCATTAGGAGATGCTGCGGCCTGCACTCAGGGACAGGGGACAGTCCCGCCTGCAGGCCAACCACAACTTTAATGAGCTGGGCCCAGCATCAGGGCCCCCCGTTCCCAAGGCTACAAGATCTGGAAGACAGCAGCTGACACCACAGCTTCTGGAACTTCATTGCATTTGTCTGTCCCCTGTATCACCCAGAATTTGAAGACTCCAAGCTAGGCATGCACCAGAAACTCAACAGATGTTTGTGGAAGCTAAAACGTTTCTCATCCGTCTGCCTTGGCCCCATCTGTAACACTCACCCCTTCCTCCCTCTTGCAATTTCCTGAGGGATCACCCCCCACCATCACGAGGCCAGTGGCTATAGCATAGGGAGGCTTGGCTGCTGTGGCTTGGGTAGAAGAATCTGCTTGGATTGCTCACCTAATTTCAGTTTTTCGTCAATAATATGGAAATATTAGTAGCCCTCTTTCCATTGCAAGTAAAAGAAACCCAAGCTCAAACGTTACTTAAGCAGAAGGAAAAATGTGAGGATTCAAGTTACTAAAACATCCAGAGTGAGGACTTCAGGCACAGTCGGATCAAGGGGCACGAGCCTGGTGTTCAAGGCTCATTCTCTGGGCCACACTAGCCTCTGAGTTGGTTTTGTGTGGATGGGCTCCTTCTTCTGTGCCTGTGTTTGAATCTGCACTCCCCTAACACAGATCCTGAGACAGATATTTGAGTGAAAATCTTTTATTTGGGAGTTTTGGGAGGTAGGAAGTGAGACAGGGAAGGGAAACACTCAGCATAGTACATTGCTAAGCAAATTGCCCCTACGGGCACCTGGAGGTTAGGCCCACTGAGGAAGCCAGGGAGACTGTTCAGCACGTGCCCCAGGGTTGTTCTGCCTGAGGGGCGAGGGAGCTGGGCTGTTTGCCCACCATTGCGCATCCGGCCATCCAGTTAACTCCTGGCACCTGGTGAGCTCACTCCCCAGCCGGGGAAAGCTCTGAGGCACGGACCCGGACCCGTAGGAAGCAATGCCTGGGGTTTGCTCTGTTTGCACCAACCGATTCTTGTTCCGGCCTCCGAGCCAATCACTCTGGCTAGCACTGATTGGCCGAGAGGGTCACGTGCCCCGGCCTCCGTGGAATCTGCTCAACGTCCTGTTAGGTCACGTGCTCACCCCAGAACTTGGCACACGCGGACTCGTCCTGTATCGCGTGTTCGCCAGGCCTCCTGCTGGTCCGCCCCAAACTATTAGACGAGGGGAGGAAAAGGGGGTGTTATAACCAGGGAAAAAGGGACCGGTAGCTGAGTAGGGGGAGACCACAGACCTCACCCCCAGAGACCCATTGGGTCGTTTGAGAATCAAGGACAGCCAGCTGCGGAGTGTGGAGGGCAAGGCTCGGCACCTGACGGGCACCTGGGGCTCGTCTCAGCCAGCGACCCCCACGCCCCCACGGGATCCACGGATGTGCCGCCCTAAGCCTGCCGCTTCGGTTCTCCCTTTTCGGGGCTTTCTTTTTTCTTCCGCTAGATTTTTGCATTTTTCTAAAGTCTCGGACTTTGTTTTTTTATATATATACAGAAAAGAAAATGGGGAAAAAATTTTTTTTAGGCTGCAAGTCGGAGCTCCCAGTGCCTGCTGCCTTCCCCGACCCTCGCATCAGCTTTGCGAGAGTGTGCTCGCTCCCCAGATGGCAGAGGCAGCCATCGGGTCGGGGGCCAGGCCTCGGCAGCGGCAGGCGACGGTGATGAGGGGGGGCAGCCGGCCCCATTAAGTCAGCACAACCCGCCCGGGCGTGGGCGAGCAGAGTCCTCGGACTTGGCCCTCGTCAAGGGAACCGTGCAAGCAGCCGGCTAACTTCTACAGCCTCGTGGCTCAAACACGGGCTCATCACAGGCTCTCCTAAGGTCTAGCTGGGGCTTCCTGGCATTATGCTTTCATCCGGGACACGCTTATTGAGTACTTGCTATCTGCCAGGCACCGTCCTAGGCACGGGGGACACAGCAGTGAACGGAGAAGCCCAAACCCCTGGCTTGGTGGAGCGTACATTCTAGCAGGGATAACTAATTGTAAAGGTAACGATTAGGTGAGTTGGATGGTGTGTTAGGAGATAGTAAATGCTATTTAAAACTAGATGAAGGTAATAGGGACCTGGAGAATGGGAGCGGGGTGGGCGTGGGGTCTTAAGGGGGTGGGCCAGAGTGGACCTCCTTGAAAAGGTGAAGTGCCATCAGAGATTTGAAGGAGAAGGGAAACGAGCCGCTGGATGTCCCAGAGACCAGGGTCCACCAGTGAGGACAGCCAGCGCAAAGGGCCTGGGGTCACGCATGCCTCGTGTGTTCCAGCAGCAAGGAGACCAGTCGCAGATGGGGCTTAGGCAAAGAGGACAGAGGTTGGAAGTGGGGTCCTGCCCGCCCTTGTAAGAACTTCCCTCTGTGAGGTGAGCCTTCAGAGGGTTTGGACAGAAAAGGGAGGGGAAGAGGCAGGGCCCCACCTGGTGCTTTCCCTCTGGCTGCCTGCTGAGATTCGATTGCAGGGACAGAGGTGGACTCGGGAAATGCAAATGCAGCTGAGGAGGACGGCTGGGAACTGGGTGGGAGCAGAGCAGGGTGGATTCTGGATACCTTTGGAAGGACAGATTAGGCAGGGGGTGTGAACAAGGAAAGGAAGTCAGGCAGGTCTCCAGGGACAGGGCCTGAGTGTGGAGTGGCTGGAACGGCTGTTAACCTAGGCGGAGACGTCCTTCAGCAGGGCTCGGGGTGGTGCAGGGAGGTGCTGGGAATTCAGTTTGGGGCTGGAAAATTTCAGACACCCAAGTGAAAATGTCAAAAAGGCGATTGTGCGTGTGGGTCTACAGGTGTCAGAGGGATGCGTTCCGGGGTCATTGAGGGAGTGCAGCGGAGGGAGAGGTCCAAAGCCCAAGCCCTGGGGCCTGGTTAGGACTTAGGGAGTGATAGAGAAACCTGCCTGCAGGGTAGGAAGATAGTCCAGGAAGCCAGGGGGAGAGATTCTCCCAGGGGCTTGGACTGAGCTCACAGAGCTCCAGCGGCGTCTGGAGGGGCCGAGTTTTGAGTTTTCGAGAGGAAGGGAGCCCAGGAAGGTCGTGCCGCACAGCCGAGCAGGCAGATGGGCCACTGGAGCAGGGGGTGGGGTGGGGAGAGCTTTCTCGGCTGCAGCAATGCCGGCACCTCCCTGCGTCTACACCGCGGGAGTAGAAAGAAAGGGCGCATTCCTGATGCAAGTCGTGCCTTCGCCGCTCACATCCCCGGGGGCTTTTACCAAATTCAGAAGGAATCCAGGCGGCCCACAAGCTACCAACGGCCACCCCCAGACAGATGTCACCACTTTCCCGCCCGTGACTCCTTCAGGCTGATGCAGGGCCTGGCAACCCGTTCCTGCCCCCTCCCTCCCCCTCCCTGGCTGAATAAGTTAGGCACTATTCTAAGTTCAAACTAAATAAAGCAGTTTAAAGTGACTAATTCTTTGTGAAATGTATGCTCCCCAACGTCTTTGCTGCTACCAATGCCGGGCACCATTTATCACCCTGATTTCGGCTGTGTGGATTCTGGAAGGAGCTCCCAGGCTGAGGTGGCCTCATTTCCAGCAGCAGGGCAACCGCACCTGAGTCCCCCACCCCTTCGTCTTCCTCCCCACCGGGGGCAGGGCTGCAGGAGCGACTCTGGGGTCTGCAGTGAATAGGGGCGGGTTTGTAAGAGATGCCATCACCCATGTGGCCATTCGCAAGGCCACCTCAGGACTTCACAGTTGGAGAGGATGGAAGGAAGGTGCTGGGCTAGGCTGGGCCAGAGACCGTTTCTTAGAGAAGATGTGACACAAGCAGGACCCCGAGGGCCAGGGGCTTCGGAAAGGTGACCGGAAGCTCTGGGGGCACCTGCTGAAGGGCTTGGAGTGAGCAAACACGTGGAGGAGGGTCTAGAAGAACATGAGTGGAGCATAGAGGGGAGGGAAGGCCCTTCCTCCCCCAGGCCCCATCCTTGCCTGTTCAAACCTGCCCCTGATCCTCAGGCAGAGCCCTCTCTCCCCGCTCTGGACTCCCAGCCCCTCAACCTTCCCTGACCCCAGCCCAGTGGGGTCATCTGTGTCCAGACTGGCCTTCCCCTAGACTGGACACTCCTTGCTGTGTTGAAGTCTAGGAGGAGGGGCATCCAAAAGAGAGAGAGAGGGACCAGCCAGTGCAAAGGCCCTGAGGTCCAGCATGCCTCCATGTGCACAAACAGCAAGGAGACCAGTAGCCAGAGAAGTAGCATCCCAGGTCTGATCCATAGGCTGGCGCAGGGTGGGAGCCTTCAGGATGACAGGTGAATGAATGGAGGGAGGGGAGGATAGAGAGATACGCGCGTGTCTGGTGGACAGCCTCCATCCGGGTTTTACCGCAGTTATGTTATGCTCTGGTCCTGAAACGTGCCTGTTTCGGTGTGCCATGAGCGTGGGGGTGGTTGCGGAGTCCCGTCTTCGTCTTGCTGGGACCATGCAAAGCCGTCGGGAGCTGGATATCAGGACCCCGATGATGAACCCAGGCTGGTGGCACCTGTCTGCCTGGAACACAGGCACCCCTCCTGCCCATTGTGGGAGCCTCACTCTTCTGTGTAAGATGGGGGGCTGGCTGAGGTGTCTGGAGTGGAGACAGGAAGAGAGGCCTCGGACAACCTAGCTCTTGTAAACAGCGCTGTGGGCTGGAGTGGGTTTCCTTCTAGATGCAACTGGGGATGGCAGGAACCTCCCTGGAGACCCCAGAAAATTCTGAGTCACCTTAGGGAAGGCACTAGAAGCAGGGACAGGGGCCTGGGAGCCCTGAAATCCTCGGCATCTGGCTCCGAGTTGGAGCAAAAAGCCGAGCGTGGACCCTCCTCCATCCTGTCGGAGGAGTGAGGGCTGCAGGTGTGGACCCTGGAGGCTTCCACTCAACTGATGTTTGGTGCTGCTTTTTTTTTCCTCCAGAAGGAGTCAAGTCCAGGGGCCAACTCAGAGGGGAGGCCTTGACTCCTGAGGGATCATCTTAGTAAACAAACATGAATGTACTAGATACACCCCACGGGTCTGTTTGTTACTTCTCATAACCTTGGAAGCAGCAACCCATTTCCATCTTAAAAGTGGGAAAGAGGCCCAGAGAGGTTGTGCGACTAGCCAAAGGTCACAGAGCACATGAGTGACTGAGTTGGGATCCAAACCAAGATTTATCTGGCTCCCAGGGGACTCTACCGACCTACTGCTTGATATCAGTCTGAATCCTGGTCTCAAGGAATGGAGGTTTTGAGGTTGGAGAAAGCATTCGATTTTCACCTTGAAGGAATGATTCTCCCATCCCCAGAGTTCAAAGGGGCCTCGGTTATTCTTTCTACTGTCAGATTTCCCAGAAAATCAAAGGCCCTAAATTTATTGTGTTTAACACGACTTCTCAAGCATCCCAATAATGGCTCTGATTTATAGCCAACGCGTTGTTTTAACCACATTACAAATGATAAAAATCAGTCCTGCAAATACACCTCAAGAGAAACCGTATTAAAGGAAGAAAAGAAGCGGTGAGATTAGATGTTGCATTAAAAGATAGAGTGATGGATTAAGGCCCAAAGTGTAAATTTAGTGAGACTCGCCAGAAAAAGTTGGAGGGGCAGTAAATCCAAAGTGACAATCTCTGTGCGGTGTACCAATATTTGTCACTTTTATTATAGTTTGTTCAGAAGTTGTAGATGGGTCATTATTTTTTTTTTTTAAAAAGCACAACAAAGTTCAATAATGCTTAGAAATGAAAGCTGCTTTTGCTTCAGATACAACCTAAAACCTCAAATCCAACCCACTGTGTCTGATCACAGAGTATTACATAATGGAAGTTTCTTCCTGTGATGTCCAGAAAACATTCCAAACCCAGAAAATGTGGGGAAGGCTCTTGGAGGATCCCAGGTCATACCCGGAAGGCAGGGAAAGACAGTGCCCACATCTAGAAAGTGGCAGAACCCCACCCCCACCCATGCCCTCATTAACGGCAATAACAATGACAATATCAGAGGGTCTGACGTTTCTCCCTGTCACTCATTCAAGGGGCTTCTGAGAGCCATCTTTTTGTCCTTTCTGGTCCAAGCTGACCCATCCATCAACCAAAGTGGGTATGATCAGTCCTTGTAGCACCAGGTGGCTTTGTAGGCACCTCTATCCTAGCCGCTCCCTCTGCCTGTTGTGACTCCTTTCACCTACTTGGCTTCTTTCCCTACCTCCTCCTTTTTAGAAACCCCCACTGTCTCGGGGCATCTTGGTGGCTCGGTGGGATAAGCGTCCGACTCTTGGTTTCAGCTCAGGTCATGATCGCATGGGTGGTGGGTTCAAGCCCCACATTGGGCTCTGTGCTCATGGTGTAGAGCCTGATTGGGCTTCTCTCTCTCTGCCCCTCCCCACTTGTGCTGTCTCTGTCTCTCTCAAAATAACATAAATTTTAAAAAAAGAAACCCCACTGTCTCAATGAGGTCTACTCTGAGCACTGTCTTTTAAATGCTCTGTTTATTGAGGTGTGACCTGCAGGCAGTGAGAGGCATAGAGCTTAAGTGTGTAATTCAATGAGTTTTGACAAATCCATCCAGGTAAACACCACCCAAGCCTAGATATGGAACAATGACCATCATCCTTCTTTAAAACTTCAAATTGTTTCCCCTTCTCCATCCCCCGCTGCTTGATATTTTTCTTTTCCCATGATACTCATTACCTTCTAATTCACTTAGTGATTTTTATGTGTATTTATTTACTTATCCATTCTATTTTTTACCCATTTACAGTATTACTGCGTATGGTCTTTTTCACCAAAATAATGTAAGCACCACAAGGGTGGAAATGGTTCTCTCTCTTGTTCACAGATCCCAAGAGCCTAGAATAGGGCCTGGGACATAGTAGGTGCTCAGTAAATATATTTGGAATGAATGAATGAATCCCCACTTCATAGATGAGGACAGTGAGTAAGTTGCTGAAGAGAACACCATGAGTTGGTAAAGGAGTAAGAAAGTGAACTCAGGTGGTCTGGCTCCAGGGTACCATGGGTGGTCAGTGTCTCATGATGCCTCTCAAGGATGAGAAGATCCAGCAGGTTAGGCTCACCCAATAGTCCACCCAATAGGCCCAATAGTCCTGCCTTTCCCAAGGCTTCCAGTCACCATCTTGCTTCAGCCTGCACTCATGAGTCTCCTGTTCTTTGTGACCAGCTCATCAGGCAAAACAGAACATCCACTGATGGTAGAGACTGGCCTGTGTGCACTCGTGCTCTGGACTGTGAGCTCATCAACTGTGGGGGCCATGTTTGGGTCACACTGAGGTCCATGTGCCCACATAGTGACCTCCCAAGGTATAGACCAAAAATGCCTGTTGAAAATAGGTGGATAGATAAATGGATGGGTAGATGGATGGATAGATGGATGGGTGGATGGATGGACAATTGAATAAGTAACGACATAAATACATAACTGTACTTCCCAGAAAATCTTCTGGAATCACAGTACATCACCAAGGATGGAGACATATTAAGACAGTGAAGGTTAGGTGGAGACAGACTTGAAAAGCAGCTGGCATTTGTTTTGGGGAGATCTGCTGCCCAGATACCAAGGCCCTCATTCCACCCAAAGGCTGATTTGCTTGGATGGAGTGAAGTGAAAATACAGAAGCAATTGGATAGGACAAATGCACACTACAGTGTGGACAACCTCCAGACCTCATGGCTTTCCCACTCAATTTAAAGATGAGTTTATAATCTGGAGGAATCTCAAGCATGATTAGGAAAAGGATTATTTGGGGATAAGAGACAACCTCCTAGTCCCAGCCCCAATGCCTTACTCATACATGTCATGTAGGTAGCTTCCCACTCTGCCTTCTATTTTAGGGGAACTCTGATCACCTCCAAATCCTTCCCCTGAGCCCTGTCCTCCCAGTAGACTCAGAGGAAACTGTTTCCCCTAAGGGTGTAACTTTGAGTATGTTTCTGTTCCCCAGAATTCAAGCTTCTGTCAGTTCTGTCGAAAGAGGTTCTTTGTTGTCATATTTTTAAAGAACTCTAGAATTGCTCTACCAAAGTTTCCCCCAAAGAGCCCGAGACCCAGACCTGCTTATCAGATGTTATTAGGACCTAGCAGAATCCTGTGGACATGGGAGGGGAGAGGAGACAGACTTGGAGATCTAGCCAAAAAGCCATTCCTTCTCTTTCTTTCCTTCCCCTATAGATTGGCACATGGCCAGTGTGAGGACAGTCACGTGGGGGTTCCCCCATGGACCATACCCCCAGCATTCACACTTTTGTATGGTTTTCTCCCACTCTGGGCTTGGCCATGTGACCTGCTATTGCCAACGGGATGTAAGGGAGCTTGACACAAGCAGAGTCCTGAAAGGGCACATGCAGATTAGGGCTTGTGATCTTGGAAGATTCCCTCTTAAAACTCTAACACCCTGCTGGGGAGACCATGCTGGGGTGAGAGATGTGCTCAGCCAACCCTCAGCTGTTCCAGCCATCCCAGCCGAAGTGCCAGGCATATGGGTGAAGCCATCTGGAAATTCTCAACCCCAACTGAGCCCCCAAGTGACCACAGCTACACAAGGAACACCAGATGAGACCAGCAGAAGAAACTTCCAGCTGAGCCCAGTCCAGTTAACAGAATAAATACATGGTTGTCATTTTAAGCCATCAGCTTGTAGAGTGGTTTGTTATACAGTGTGGTGGATTAAAATATGTCCATAAGTTTTTTGTTACCCCCCCCCACCACCACCAAAAAGAGCCTAATTCTCCTCTGCTTGTGTGTAGACTGGACTTGGTGACTCACTTCTAATGAATAGCATTAGGAAGTTCTTGTGTGTGACTTCCAAAACTAGGTGATTAAAGGCATTGCTGCTTCCTTCCCTGCCCCCTTCTCCCCCTCTGTCTCTCAGACAACTGACTTTGAGGAAAGCTAGCCACCATGTCATGAAGACACTCAAGCAGCTCTAGGGAGTGATCCACACGTGAGGAACTGAGGCCTCCTGCCAACGGCCATGTTGAGTGCGCCATCTTGGAAGCAGATCCTCCAGTCCCAGTTGAGCTTTCAGAAGACGGCAGACCCCACCAACATCTTGACTGCAACTCACAAGAGACCCTGAGCCAAAACCATTCATCTAAGCCACTCCTGGATTCCCGACTCTTGGAAATCGAGTGAGATAATAAATGTTCATTATGTTGAGCTGGTAAGTTTTGGGGTGATTTGTTATACAGCAGTAGATAATTAACACACCCAGCAAGAGATAACTGAAATAGCTGGTGTGCTCCGGTACCATGCCAGAGGTTGTCAACGTTCTAGACTGTGACATGGCATATGGCCTCTCCTCCAAGCTTCCTGAGTGTTGCTTGTCCTGGCTACTCCCCTGGAACCCCCAAACCTTCTCTTGATTTCCCAGTTATAAGGGGGTCATCTCTGGCCTGGCAGGGGTCCTACAGAACCCTGGAGCCTGCTCTGGCATATGGCCATGTCTATCCACAAACACCAAAGCCCAATTCATGGTGATGTCAACTATTTTGATGCCCCCTCACTCACTCATTCTAGGAGTTAGCAGAGAGTTGTCATGGCTGTCTTCATCATGGCTGTCTTCACAAGGGAGACCTGTGGTGTCTCCCTCCCTATCCTGCCTCTCAGAGGGAACAGCCGACAGGGTGGTTTGGGGGAGGATGTTTTCCCAGGACGTCTCCCTAAGGAACAGGGTCTCTTGTGCAAGAACCAGAAGGCTGTTTGATTCCCAACTCTTCTGGAGCCCCTTACCCTGCCTAATACAAGCAAAAAACATCTTGCAGACAAATGCATGTACATCTCTCTGCTTTCCATCCCTCCCTTTGATGGATTTTCCTATCAGTAGAGGGATGCCATCAGAGCATCACAGAATGAAGCTCTTATGTAAATCTGCCCCTTAGGACTCCCCCTCCCATAATCAGGCATTTTCATACATTGCTGGTAGGCGTACAAAATGGTACAACCCTCCCATGGAGGGAAATCTGATCATAGCTAACAAAACTTCATGCATTTTCCCCCAACCCAGCAATCCCAGTTTCTGGAATCGACCCTGAAGATACACTTCCAATGATACTACACAGATATACTGGTAAGTGATGACAGCATTATCCGTAATAAACACTCATACATCTGAGAGTGGCTGAAAAGCCTGTGGTACATTCGCATAATGGATACTATGCACTTGTTGAAAAAAATGAAGATCTCTATATCTTGATATGGAGTGGTTTCCAGGATACACTGCTAAGTGGAAAAAGCAAAGTATAAAAAGTATTTACTGTGTGGTTGTTGTTTGTATAAGAAAGAAAGGAAATATATATATATATCGGCTAATTTAATATATATATCTATTAATCAGCTCTATATATTGACTAATATCGGCTAATTTTTGCAAACAGAAACATCAGACAGTAACCTCAAAATTAATGAAATTGGCTACCCCAAGGGGGCTGGGGGTACTTCTCTGACTATACCTTTTTTATACAGTTTTCACTTTGGTATCCAAAATGAACTCAACAAGGTTGGAGGGAAATGCCCCCAAATGATTAAGAACATAAAAACAACAACAACAACAACAACAACAACAACAAACCAACAAAAAATGAACCATACTATATATGAAACTGATGACATAACCATATATAGAACTTTTTACAAAAAATAGTTAATCCAGGAGCACCTGGGTGACTCAGTTGGTTAAGCATCCGACCCTTGATTTTGGTTCGGGTCATGATCTCACGGTTCTTGGGATCGAGACTTGCATTGGGCTCTGCACTGAGTGTGGAGACTGCTTGAGATTCTCTCTCTCTCTCTCTCTCTCTCTCTCTATCTCTCTCCCTCCCTCCCTCCCTCCCTCTGCTCCTCTCCCCCACTCATGTTCTCTCTCTCTCTCTCTCTCTCAAAATTAAAAAAATTTAAAAAAATAAATAAAAATAGTTGACCCAAAGTTAAAATAATTTTTTTAATGTTTATTTATTTTTGAGAGAGGGAGAGAGAGAGACAGGGCATGAGTAGATGAGGGACAGAGAGAGAGGAAGACCCAGAACCCAAAGCAGGCTCCAGGCTCAGCTGTCAGCACAGAGCCCAACGTGGGGCTTGAACCCACAAACCTCGTGATCATGACCTGAGCCAAAGTCAGATGCTTAACCGACTGAGCCACCCAGGCGCCCCTCATCCAAAGTTTTTTTTAAATCCCCTCAAGCTTTCTTAGTTGGCAAGTCTCAGCCACAATAGGTGTTCAATAAATGCTTTCTGAAGTGAGTGAGTGGATGGGTGGATGGATAGGTCAAGGACAAAGGCAGGGAGCTGGGTGTTTTATTTTCCCCTTAGCCCAGATGTCTCTGGGCCGGTCACAATTTATGTAATGTAAGGTCTTTGTATTGCAAAAATGAGCCGCAGGCTGTTTCCATGGCCCTCTATGACATCTCATGCTCCCCAACACGATTCTGAAATCCCACTCTTGCTGGCTTCCTCCCGTTCCTGGTCCTGCCCACCCCCCACTTCCTTACCAATCTCCCAGGGGAGATGCTTCTTCATCTGAATTGCTATTTCATTTGTTTGCTGGGACTGCCATAACCAAGAACCACAACTTAGGCAGCTTAACAGAAACGTATTGTCTCTAGGTCCTGGAGGCCTGGGGGGTCCAAGATCAAGGTGTTGGCAAGGTTGTCCCCTTCTTTGGGATCTCCTTGGTTTGTAGATGGCTGTCTTCTTCCTGTCTCACATTGTCCTCCCTCTGTATGCGTCTCTGTGTCCAAATTTCCCCTTTTATAAGGATGCCGGTCGTATTGGATTAGAGCCCACCCTGATGATGTCATCTTAACTTGATCATCTGTAAACAGCCTATTTCCAAATAAGGTCACAATCACAGGTACTGGAGGTTAGGACTTAAATACCTTCTGGAAGGATACAATTTAACTCATAACACTTGCAGATGACCTTGACCTGGACAAAGGCATTGCTGGTAACCAGCAGGACTACTATACGGATTAATTATTAATACATATAAAACATCAACAACAGTGGGGGGGGGACATAGCAAATACATGACTGTTTATGACGATGACAATGATGATGATTACATACTGAGACATGGCCTCCACTCTCACTCATACTCTAAGGGCTCACCAATGAGCAGATGACACCCCAGTGAGCCACCTGCCAGTCATTTTCTGTCCTACCCTCAATGACTGGCCGCTTGACAGGTTCACCGGGCCCATGGCCCAAAGTGACAGGTCTGGTTCTGTGTGTTCAGGCTCAGAGGAAGCCCAAACCACTTATAGAAAAATGTGAATCCGAGAAGGAAAACTAATACCGGAGGGACCAGGGCTATCTCACATTCCCAATGCCAGTAGCCTTGACACTTTGTTGTAGATGTGATCAGAAAAGTTTCAGCTCTCCAGAGTCTCCCCTAATGTTCATAACTGTACACAGGATTTAGCGTCAAGAAGATGCCCAAAGAGCAGGCGGGTTTGTGCTGCGTTGGCAGACATCAGGGTCCTAAGGATCAGAAAGGCCGGCACTGCCCACCGGCCCACGCGGCCGGGAGGTCTGCCTAGGACAGCCTAGGAGGAGGGCTGAGGAGGAGAGGCCCCTTTCTGGCCCCCGTATCACACAGACTTGCGGCCACCTTTGCAGGGAACTCAGGCTGGTGTCTGTCCGGCTCTGCCCCAGGGTGTTGCCCTGGCTCCACAGTTCCCTCAGGGTTGGAGAGCCTAGACAGCCCCTCCTCTTTCCCCTCATCAAATACTAAGCAATTATGTCAAAAGGATGCTGAAACAGGAGGCCGCCCTGGCAGGGCTGGGAGGTGGGGGGTGGGGGGGTGGGGGTGGGAGGCGGGGCCGCAGCTCTTGGCTTAGTTCAAGGCACAGGGTCCCATGTGCTGCCAGATGACAGAATGCATTTGTGCATGAAAAGAGAAGCCTCAGAACAAAAGACAGAGAACAACACATGCCCCGCTCTTGGCCTTGGTGATGCTTGACATTTCTGGGAAATGAATTTAGCGCAAAAACCAACAATTCAAAACCTTGTGCCAAGTAGCTGATGCGAATAGAACCAGTGGGGGAAGGAATAACATGAAGATGAAGCAGGTCCCAAAATAGCTGTCGTTTGCTGCTGCGTCCACACGAGCAGAGGGAGGCAGGCTGTCAAGGGAGCTGTGTATGAAAGCAGGAAAAGAGGTGGGAGTGAGGGCCCAGCTATTGAGGGAAAGAGTGTACGTGTATGGGTGGTGGGGCTTGGCGGGGGGGGGGGGGGGGGGGGGGGAGGGAATAAGTCCTTCTGGGAGATGTGGGGTGGGGAGGGGCGGGGGGGGGGGGGGGGGGGGGCGGATATTCTGCTTTATTCAGATTCTCGGTCTATAAACTCCCATCAAACCGTCCAAACCCAAATTCCAATTCCCCCGAGGGTCTGGCCGCTTACCGAGCCGTGGCCGTCGTGTCCCAAGGCCCTTCCTACTCAACATGTCCCAGAAGGACTTATTCTCTCATTGCCCGCCCCCAACACACCCCAAACTCGCTCCTCCCCACCGCCCCCCATCTCAGGGCGAAGGGGGGTTGTCTTCCCCTCGCCTTCCCCCATCCAAACTGCCTCTGTATCTTCCATGTAGAGACGGCCTTGGGCCGTGTGAATGGGTACAGGCTTGAGAGCCAGACTGCCAGCGTTCTGAGTTCAAATCCCACTCTCCCACTTGCTAGCTACGTGACCTTGAGCAAGTTTGTTTCAGGGTCCCCTTCCGTAAAATGGTAATGACAACAGTACCTGTTTTCTATGGCAGGTAGGAGATCTCAATGACTTAGAACTTGTAACAGGACAGAGCTGTCTACATTAAATACTCAAGAATGTTGACTCTTATTATCTCTGTCATTAGTATATCCTTGCTCTCAGATATGCCCCATTTCCCTGTCCCCACCATCCCTTCCTGAAATCTTCTCTGCCCTCTCAATCTTCTTCCAACCTCCCCCTGCCACTGGGGCATCCAGGGTGATGGTCAGCCAGGAGGGCTGGCTCCTGGGCAGGGCCAACGCTATTCCTCATCTCAGAGGTTGAAGGGACAGCCCTGTCCCTCCCCTTAAGACCACTCCCGTCCTTCCTGGCCCCTAGATACTCTTACCTTGGAGGCTGTAGTGTGTTGAATAGCATGTTCTCCAAAATTCACATCCACGCAGAACCTCAGATCTTGTGATCTTATTTGAAAATAGGGTCTTTGCAGATGTCATTGAGCTCATTTGAGGTCATGCTAGATTAGGGTGGGTCCTGAATCCAATGGCTGGTGTCCTTATAAGAAGAGGACACGACACAGAAAAAAGTACACACAGAGAAGGCGGCCGTGCAAAGACACAGACAGAGACCAATCAGAGTGAAGCAGCCAACACACACATGCCAAGGATGGAGGGAAACCACCAGAAGCTGGAAGAGGCAAGGGGGGAGACCCCCTAGAGACTGTTGGGAGCGTGGCCCTCCCAACACCTTGATTTTGGAACACCGACCTCCAGAAGTGTGGGAAAATACATTTCTATTGTTTTACGCCATCTGGTTTGTGGTAACTGGTTACGGTGGCCTCAGGAAACAGCACCTACGTGTCCCCGTGCTCCTCATTCAGTACCCCTGACAAGCAGCCACCTGGGAGTCAACCTGCGTCCCTGCTGACCAGCAGCCAGGATGTGACATTTTGTAGGTGTATTTTATTTTATTTATTTTATTTTATTTTATTTTATTTTATTTTATTTTATTTTATTTTATAGAAAGAGAGAACTAGCACGAGGGAGAGGGGCAGAGGCGGGGGGAGAGAGAGAATCTCAAGCAGGCTCCATGCTTAGCATGGAGCCCGACACCGGCTCAATCCCACGACCCTGGGATCATGACCCGAGCTGAAGTCGGACACTCAACTGACTGAGCACCCAGGCGCCTCTATTTTTTTTTTTTTTGACGTTTTGTAGATGTTTAATTAAATTGGTATTGATTCGGATTTTGCAATTTCTTTTCCATATTGCACAGCCAGCGATAGCTTTTCCCTGTTTCAAATGTTTTCTTAGTCTTTGAAAAGCCTCAGCACAAAGGCCCTGTGCTTACATGACCTGGCAGGTGGAGCACCCCCACCCTGATGCCTCCTTTCCGGACTTGGAGATGCCCCCGGGGACAATGCGAACCCTGCCCAGCCGCCACTCGCTGCCTGCCCTTGGTCAGAGAAAGCGGGCCCACTCCTGCACGGCCAGGGACCGGCCTCAACGCCTCTCCCGTCGGGGCTATGGAGGGGGCAGGCGTCCACTCTCTCCCCACTCCCTGGGGCTCCTCCAGTTGGACCCCTACAGAGCCAGGCAGAGGTTTGGCCAAGGGGCAGTGGGTCGCCGGTGGGCGGAGACCCTCCCTAACATTCCTGGCCTCCTCCAAGCCTCTGAACTGTCTTAGAGATTGAGACTTTACGAGAGAAAAGGTCAATGCCTGACCTTGGGGAGAGCCCCCCTTTGCCCTGCCCCTCCTTCGTGGATTGCACCCCTGCCCTTTGCTTCCCGTGGCTCCCTCTCTGCCGGTCTCCCGTGTGCCTGTCCCCCACCTGGAAGGCGCCTTCCGCCTTTTGTGCCACCCAACGCTGACTCTGTCCACGAGATTCTCGGGAGGCCTCGAGCCATATCCCGCCCTGAGCCTCGGTCTCTTCCTGTGATGAAGCAGGAGCACAGAGTGCGGGTGAGCATGAGAGAGGGTGCCTGTGTCTCGCGTCACTGGACGGCCAGGCGATGCCTCAGGACAGAGTGTGACACACGTGCAGCCAAGTTGAAGGCAGTAAGTACCACCCAGGGAAGAGACCAGTGCACGACGGAGACCATGGAGAACACACACACACACACACACACACACACCGAGCTCAGGTGGTCAGGTGGGGCGGGGTTTACTCTCAGCGAGGTTGGAGAGGACAGATGCACAAGCACCAGCCCCTTGCCGTGCCTCAGTCCCCCATGGGCTGCCCGCACCCCACTTCCTGCTGCAGTGGAAGGGCCCCAACCCATCCCGTGTAGGGTCTGAAATACAGACAGCCACGGGCACGCCCGAGGGCCACTGACCCGCACGCTCGAGCAGAACGAAGGAACACACACTGGGTCTGAAATACGTAAAGGTCCCCCCATGCGAGGCAATCATCCCTTCCCAGCCTGCGCGGGCTCCCTACCTCCTGAGAAAGAAGGGTTCCAGGCCAGGGTCCATCCCTATGTGACCAAGCAGGGACCAAATGGCTGCCTTTCCCAACACAGCTCGTTAAGTGGCACCCGTTATTTTACCTCCAGGCTTTCTCCCCTTTCCCTCAGGGGGCCATACCTCCACTCACCGTTATTTCACAGGCTGTGAATCCCTGACCCGCCCCATCCACCCATACTCTAAGGGGGTGGGGTATCCTGCAGAGCAGATCACAGCTCCCACCCATCTCGGGACACGTAACCCTCTCGTGTTTCAGGGTACCCACCTACAATGTGGAGCCCCACGCCACATTCGTGGGCCGTGGACCTCCTCTTCGAACAGCGGCTGCCCCTCCCCTCACAACCTGTGCCATTTTACGGGATCGTTACCTTGTGGAAATGGAGACAAGTGGCAGCTACATCCCCGGTCTCTATGGCTCCGTCCATATCATGAAGCTCCAAGATCTTAATGTCCCCGTGGTGCAACTTTTAACTTCTTCTTAACTAAGAATTAGCTCAGAGGTAATTGCTTAAATCGCACCGATGAAAATCAATATGGGGTAAATTAAACGAAAAGCAAAATTTATCCTGAACGTGTTCCTTGTCGCCTTTGAATAATGCGATGACAAAGCAACTATTTTACCTCCCAGGCTTGAAGTCTTTGTTCTTGGACAGACATCTCGAACGGAGATGTAATTATAGGGCCCATTTATCAAAAAGATTAAGGAAATCGGGGAATGGGAATTGGTTTGCAACAGTTGTGCGGAAATTAGATCAACGTGACTCTCGGGTCTGCGTTTTTCATGCCGTGTCCGGAAAGTTTCTCCAATTGCACCATTTTCTGGCTTCCCTCCCGGCCCCACAAATCAACAATCACACACAAGGTTGATCCAGAAGGAGTGTCGGAGCCGAGCGCAGGAGGCCAAAGAAAGGCCCTGCGTCCCGTCCTAAGTCCTAACATGGAAGCCTGGGCCTCTCCACACTGGCGGGAGAAAGACTTGTTTTTCTCAACCCTCGTTGCCAAGGATACGGCATCCAATCCTCCGGATCTGAATGAAAGAGCCTGGTTTCCGGGGTTTTTTGTGCATTTCATAATTTAGAATGCGTTTGGCTTTCATTTGCAACCCGGCCTGCCAGCCCATCTCCCCACAGCTCCGCAAAGCTAACCCGTAATGAACATGAATAAATCAAACCTTCTCCGCTCCAGCTGCCTCCTCGGGAGGAATTTGGGGTGTTGGGAGGATCAGAGGATTCTCCTGGTTGGGGGTTCTTGAGACCCACCCTGGGAGCGGCACCCAGGGAACTTGTACAAAATGCACACTATTGATCTCTGCTCACAGGGAGAGGCCCGGGTGGGTTTTGCAGAAGTTCCCTGATTGTTGTGGCACACACTTTGCTCAAGAACCTGGAGTCCACGCCCTCCCTTCTGGTGAGGCCACTGAGGCCCCAGGAGGGGAAGAAAGGTCTCCAGGAACAGCCCCGAAGGTCATTAGCAGCAGCCCCGGCAGTGCCACGGAGATGGGAGCAGAGGCCCCTCTCCTGGCTCTGCTACTTGCCACCCGTGTGACCTTGGGCAAGTTACTGGATGACTCTGTGGTCAACTTCCTTGGCTATAAAATGGGGAGAGTAACAGACTGTCCTCTTGCTGGGTTACAGGCGATAATACACATATACGCCGGCATGTAGTGTCCAGTGTTAACTTTTACCATGTGTGTTTGTTGGTTCTGCATCATAATGAAGAAAGTGGGGCCTTGGAGATGCCTCCCTGCCTCAGCTGGCCATTCCAGATGTTTCCAGGGACGGTCATTTCCTGGTCCAACCCTGGCCGGGCCTGCCCTCTGGGGAGCACTGAGCCATGCCAGGTACCCTAAGGGCCCTGGGCACTCAGGCCTCCCCACCTCCTGGTTTCTGGGCACATCTCCAGGCTCCTTCTTTGGCTGTGTCATCTTTGCACCCAGAGCCCCGCTCTATACCTCTCTGAAAACTCTGGGAAATTGTTCCCCATCTCGAAGCTGTATTCGTTTCCTGTAGCTTCTGTAACAAAGTGTCGCAAACTGGGGGGCGAGCGGGCTTATAAAAGCGGAACTGCATCCTCTCACAGGTCTAGAGACTAGAAGTCCAAAGTCAAGGTACCAGCAGGGTTGGTTCCTTCTGGCAGCTCTGAGGGAGAATACATTCCAGGCCTCTGGCTTCCGGAGGTTGCTGGCAATCCTTGGTATTCCTTGAAGGAGCATCACTTCAGGTCCTGGCTCTTTTCTGCCACATGCCTGTGTCTTCTCTTGTTTCTTATAAGGACACTTGTCATTGCATTTAGGGCTCACTCTGTTAATCCAGGATGCTCTCATCTCGAGATCCTTCACTTAGTTACATCTGCAAAGATCCCTTTTCTAAAGAAGGTCATATTCCCAGGTTATGGCGGAGGGGGGGGTGGTTAAAACTTAGGTATATCTTTTGGGGGCCACAATTCACTCCACAATTTCTGCATTTCCTTGATTCTAAGATTCTGTTTCCTCCCATATTTTAATGTTCCTGAAATCTGCATGTATCTCACGACCAATGATCATCTCTGATGCAGTATTTTGCCCCCTGCCCCAAGCTGTTATTAAATCAGTGGTGGTTGTATCTTCTTATCTACAATGACTTGATGAGGAGAAGGTAGGTAGTTCAAGGCTCTGGTCAAAGGAACCCACCACCCAAAGGCTGGTGACTCTTCTTACTGGAGGCTAGCCCTGTCCCCTCTCCCTCTGCCACCTGCTAGCAAACATAGGGCACCCAGGTTGAGTCTCAGAGGGCTCCGGACCAGACCTCTCCTTTGGTGAGGCCAGCCTAGCTTTCTCACCACCACTGGAGGGCTGTGGTTCTGTGACCTACACCCCACAACTGCAGCTCTCCAGGCCCAGAGAGGAGAGGATCAGCCTCTCCTTTGTTCATATCCAACCTTTCTCACCCCCCGGGGCTCATTCCTGATCCTTTGAATGTCAGCTATAAATGTTACCTCTTCAAAGAGGACCACTCCGTCCCAGGCAGTGCCCCTTCCCTCGCCCCTTTTCATCCCACCCAGCATACACACACAGCTAATCCCTCTTGATCATGACAGTGGTAATCATTTTGTTACTTTTTTGCTTTATTTTGATCAGTCTTCCCCCCTAGACTCTCTAGCTCCATGATGGCAGTGCCCAAAACCCACTCATTCACTCCAATTTTCACATTTCCAACTGGCCACCCAAACCACCTGGCAAGTGAGTGAAGGAACAAATGAACACGTGAATGAAGAATGAATGAATGAGTGGGTGAATGACTTCAATCCACAAAACACCCCCAGGAGAGATTTTTACTGCCCAAGACACTGAGCTCAGCGAGTTACGTCTGATGCAGGGAACACACAGGCAATAAGTGAGGCTCCAAAGTCCTTTATTAGCAACAGACAAGTGTCATTAGATACAGTTTGCTGTCAAGTCAGAGCTGGCCCCTGGTGCACAGAGGGTCCCCATCAGGAGCAGCTCAGGCTGGGCGCCCTGGCACTCAGCCCTGCTCCTCAGGGTCCAGCCTGGGGATCCTACAAAGGGAGGGGTAAGACCCCCAGCGTGAGAGTCTCCTCGCAGACCTCCCCCTGCAGGGAGGTGGACTGACCCAGGACCCCCAGTGCTGTGCTCTGGGACATGCTGCTCCCAGCTGGTGACTGAGGACTCCAGGCCTCCCCAACAGCCTTGCCAAGATCCTACGATGCTCCACCCCACAGCCCCTCCCTCATTCTTGCCTTCCCTCAGTGTTCACCCTACATCGTGGGCTTAGGGGACCCCAGTTTTTCCCACAAGTGTTTCTCCTAATAAAATTTTAACACGGGTCTTAGCACCCAATCTCGGGGGTGCAGAGGGAGTCCTATCTGCTTGTGAGGGGACCTGTAGGGATGAAACTCCAAAACAGTCACTGTCCTAGGCAGTGGGGGCAAAGAAGGGGGTCCCCAGCTGGAGCCCCATGAGGCTGCCAATGTGCTGGCAATTGGGTTGGGGGCACTGAAAGGGAGAAGCTTGAACTCGAGCAGTTTCGACTGCAGGCATTCCAACTCAAACCGGCAGAAGCGAAAAATGAAAGGCTCATGTATTAACCGAAAATCCGGGGAGGTCTCCCTGTCGACCAGGAGGGTGCAGGGTTCCGGCCTGCGGGGCGACTTCCCCCGCGCGCGGTCGTCCAAACGCCAACTCCCGGCTCAGCCAGTCTACGGGAAAGCCCACATGGAACCCTGTTTCTGATTGGCTCAGCTTGGGTCACATGCCCAACGTTGACCAATCACTTTGGCCAGGGAAATCAAGTGTTCTGATTGGCTAGGCCTGGACACGTGTCCGGGGCCTTGGCCCAGGGAGAAAAGCGCTGTTCCGCGTGGAAACGTGAGGAACGTTTACAGCTACTGTAAGAGGGGAGCTGAAGGGTGACCGTCAAGGGCAGCGTGTGCCCCACCTCGGGAAGCTGGCCAGAGAGGAGCCCCGGGGCCCACGGGGGCATCCTTTACTCAAAGTCCGGGCTCACCCAGGAACAGGACCAGAGACATTCCCGTACATCCCAGAACTTTCCGGGGCCTCGTCGGTCTTATCTCCAAGGTCAGTGGGAAAACTGAAAGTGACGAGGATTGGCGTGGGGCAGACTGCTGCGGAGACAGGCTTGGTCTTGAGGAAACGGGACAGGTGTGTGAGGTCAGCTTTAAGAAGGAAAGGAAAGAGGCTGAGCCCAGGGTCTGGGCAGCAAGGGGAGGGAGGGGGTGGCCAGGAGTTTGAGCCAAGAACTCCCAGAGTGCATGCTTTGTGCACAAATGTCCACCGAGAAGATCCTGTGAAGCAAGTAAATAAACAAGGAACAGAGGTCTGGCCAGCCAGGTTAATCTTGATAAATGGGTCTGTACCCTCAGTCCCTTTTCCCCTCGGAATCCACAACCACCTTTGATGCCTTTCACAGCTGGGCCCAGATATTTCCTGGTTTGGGACAATAGGGCATTTGGATTTTTTTAATGGCAGAATCTGGAAGCTAATTAGGCCATTACTCTTCAAAGATTTAATTTGCTTTGATGGGCCCATCTATAATCATATTTCCAAACAGCTTCTATTTAATTACTGCACAAAATGAATGAGGTCCTTGAGCAATTTGTGTCTGATAAACTCACCTCCTGTTTTAGTTCCAGAGACAAAGACAAGGGGGGGGGGGAACAGATGGAGGGGGTGGGGGTAGGGGCTGACACCTCATGTGGCCATTGTCTCCCCTCCTCGCGCCCGCCCCCGCCCCACCAGGAGAAGTGTTGTAGGGATCTTGTCTCAGAGCACTGATACCACAGCAGGAAGGACGCCGGTGGGAAAGGTGAGGCCCCACTTCCCTCTGGAAGGGGATCATCAGAGGTCCGGGGATAGAAGTCCCAAGAGGGCAGGGATTTTATCTAGCTTCTTTATATATATATATAAAGTTCATTTATTTATTTTGAGAGAGACAGTGTGTGTGTGCATGTGTGCATGAGGGGGCGGGGCAGAGAAAGAGGGAGAGAGAATCTCCAGCAGGCTCCGCACTGTCAGCACAGAGCCCAACTCCGTACTCGGTCTCACAAACTGTGAGATCATAATCTGAGCTGAAGTCAGGAGTTGGACGCTCAACCAACTGAGCCACCCAGGCGCCCCATCGTCTGGCTTCTTTACTGCCACAGCCCAGTGCCTGAACAGGGCTGGACAGCAAGAGGTGCTCGTAACTTAGCTCACCGCTAAGTGGGTGCATTGGGTGGACTTGACTGAAGTCTGTGTTCTTACTCCCTAAGGGGTGGGACAAAGGTGTTCACTGCCATGCTGGCCCTCTGCCATCTGATCACCTGATCAGCTAAGGAGTCTGTCATGTAGCCACCAGGGCACCCGTTGTCAAACCACCCAGCCTTCATTCTCCCTTTTTCCGGGGATGGCACCCTCAGTTGGTTATGAGGGACCTCCTTTCTCCCTATCCTCTGTCTTGGTGGGTATTATAAGTCGAGTGGTCTCCCCCTCCCTAAATTGGTATGTTGAAGTCCTAACCCCCAGTGCTTGAGCATGTGACCTTATTTGGGAATAGAGTCATTGCAGATGTCATCAGTTAGGGTGAGGTCATACTGGAGTAGCTGGGCCCTTAATCCAATAAGGCTGGTGTCCCTGTAAAAGGGGGAAAATCAGACAGAGACACACAAACTCAGAGAGACCACCACATAAAGACTAGAGTGATATTACCACAAGGCAGGAAACCACCAGAAGCTGGGAGGGAGGCCGGGAATGGGCCTCCCCCAGTGCTTGCAGAGGGAAGATGGTCCTGCCGATGCCTTGTATATCAGCCTCCAGAACTATGATACAGTACATTTATGGTGTGTAGGTCACTCAGTTTGTGGTATTCAAAACATTTTTTTCTAAGTTTATTTAGAGAGAGAGAGAGAGAGTGAGTGGGCAGGAGAGGGGCAGAGAGAGAGAATCTCAAGCAGGTCCCACGCTGTCAGCACAGAGCCCGATGCAGGGCTTGGACTCACAGACCACGAGATCATGACCTGAGCTGAGACCGGGAGTCTGATGCTTAACCAGCTGAGCCACCCAGGCTCCCCTGTGGTATTTTTTTTAAGTAAGCTCTACATCCAATATGAGACTCGTGCTCTCAACCCTGAGATCAAGAGGCACGTGTTCTAATGACTGAGCCAGCCAGGTGCCCCAGTTTGTCATATTTTTAATGGCAGCCATCATGGACTAATACTGTGGGAGCATCAGTCACAACACCCCTACTTGCTCTGGCCCTGATGCTGATGTGATGCCGCGTCCCTGAAATTCAAATCCCATAGTTATGGTGAGGCCTGCCATATTCCACCCACCAGCTGATTTTCCTGGGGGAACCCCCCTCCGGCTTCCCTTTCAACTCTCAGCTGCCTCAAGCCCCCTAATAGTGAGTGAGGCTTACGGTATTCGGAACGTTTTTCTGTTGCTGGCAATCAGATGTTCCTGACTGATGCCAGAGCTACAGAGCTGCAAGGCAGATCCCCAGGCAGGGAGGGAACATCGGGGTTGCTCAGCATGGAATCACCCGCTCCTTCCTGCCCCAACCACACACATCGTTCAGCTAATCTGTATCATGTGTTTGGTTCAGGGATGCTGCCGTGAATAAGGCAGCAGGAAGAGAGATGATTAAATAAGCAATTATAGTTCATCTGGGTGGGTGTTCTGACAGGGCTCTCTGGGTGCACAGATGAGGGGCACGTAACTCAGGGTGGGTAGGGTGGCTGGTTGCTAATGAGGAGGGAGCAGTGATGCCAGGGGAAGGAGAGAATGGAGCTAGGGTGACCAGCTGTCCTGGTTTGCTGGGACTGTCCCAGTTTAGCATTGAAAGCCCTGAGACCTGGGAAGCCCCATGATATTAGGAAACCTGGAGTATTGGTTCCCCCCAAGATGGGGCACCCAGGGGATTGTGAGTGGCTGGAGCAGAGAATGTAGGACAAAGGACAGAAATTGAGAAGGGACAGGATCGTCAGGAGGCTTGCTGTCCACGGAGGAAGGTACGGATCTTAGCAAAAAGAAAGGGATAATCTAGGGACGCCTTATGCCAGAGCAGGACGTGCCAAGATCTGTGACTTTTCCAAGGGGCTCCTCTGGCTGCTGTGTGAAGAATGGAGTGTGGGGGTTTATGGGGACAGACAGACCACCCTTGCACAGGTGCGCTGCGGGCAGGGCCCCGGGTGGCCATGGAGGTGATTCAGGCAGTGATTCTAAGCCTTTTTGGGGAGAGTGGTGGCAACAGACCCACTGTGAGACCCTGATGAGAGTCCTGGATGCTCTTCCCCACGGGATGCACGTGGCTATATGCACTCACGTGCTCTTTCTCTCTCTCTCTCACACACACACACACACACACACACACACCCCGTTGCAAATGGTTTTGGGGATTTTACAGATGCCTAAGACCCACCATGGAGCCAAGATTCTGAACCCTCCATTAGAGCTCTGGGTGGTCACATACTGTGTTGGCATTTGCCATTTCTTTGACAATCCTGTGTCACATCTCTCCTTCCAGTACCTGCCTCCCACCCTGAGGGCCAAAGACACTGGACAACCCCCCCCCCCCCACTCTCCTCCCCCGCTCAGCAGGAGCAGAGGAAGACCACTAGGCTCATCCATCTGGCTCCTGGTTCTCATCAGCCCCAGGCTATGGGACAGTGCCTTATCTCGGGCTTCTGTCGTGACGGGCCCTCTCCCAGGCTGTCACGGTGGTCTTTGCTTCCTTGGGCCTGCTGGTATAACAAGTAGGTGGTGGGCCCAGGGTTCGAACTTGGGTAGGTCTGACTCCCAGCACATTGCACTTCTGAATATCTCAGTGCCTGCAACGTATGTGTGTGCACTGTGTATAAGATCAAGAGAGGGGAGGGGCATGCCCAGCACTCTCCTTTTTATTTGAAGATGATGTTACAGATGAAGGAACGGCCTGCACATGGCTGAAATACAAATGGGTAAGCAATTTTGTTCCACTCCAAACTCCACGGACGAAATCGTGCCTGATGCATTATGACGGATTCTTGGGGGCAACGCAGCAAGTGCTCTGTCTTCTCCAAGGGGAAGTCCCAGTCTTTGACTTTACCACCCAGCATCCCGGCCCCCAGGAAAGAAAGCGCATACCAGGCATACACGTGATGATGCTGTCTCCAGGAAGCAGGAACCACTAGGAAAACAAATAATAAATAACACGATTCAAGAAGGAAGAGCATTTCCCTGCCTTCTCTTTAACCCATGGGGACAGTGATACTGATGGGGTTTTAAGGTCTCTGGGAAGGAGACACATGTTTGGAGCTCCTGGGGAGGTAGGTATTGATGGGATGTTGGTATAGGCTACAGGCGCCCATTGCTTGTCACTGGGGGGGTCTGAAAATGAATGTGAACTATAAATTCCACCAGTAGAAACTTCCTAAGGTAGGACTTTAAAGCACTTGGAATTTTCGCAGCCAGCAGCCAGAGGTCTGGCCTTGGTCGACAAAGGGCTCAGTGTGGAGCAGACGGGCCCTGTCTGTGCTGTAACATTGCTACCACCTCTGGTTCAGACCCACACACCAAGATGAGACACGGCTATTCTGGCCCCGTCCCTTAGCCTTTAAGCCACGCCACTGGCCGCCATCAAGTGCCCGAGACTTTCCAGGGACCCTCTGGCTCGCGCTTCGCTGACCTAAGCAATGCTGTTGGCTCAGACCCTGGCCCGGCTGCCCCGCTCTCGTTCTTGCCGCCTACAGTTCATGAATTGGGAAACAAAGGCATCGATTCAGCCCACGTGGTCACCGAGGACACAGTGTTTTGGGGCGTAGTTGGAGGAGAAACAACTTCAGCCACAGGTCACGGTGGAGGGAGACCCTAGCCAAGGCGGGTACCGCCTGTCCAGCCTGGAACGATCCCAGGAAAGAAACCGACTCTGCTGGAGCCACTGGCTCGGGGGGCTCTGCCAGGCTGTCCCGGGCAAGGGTCTGACCTCACCAGACCTCTTACTCCCTGCTGTTCACGTCACCCACCTCCCTGGGCTGTTGTGGGGGGTTAAAAGATAGATTCTTTGGGGGCACCTGAGGCTGCTGACAGCTTGGAGCCTGGAGCCTGCTTCAGATTCTGTGTCTCCCTCTCTCTGTGCCCCTCTTCCACTTATGCTCTGTCTCTGTCTCTCAAAAATGAATAAATGTTAAAAAAATTAAAAAAAAAAAAGATATATTCTTTAACTCAGGTCACCATAACAGAATACCACAGACTTGAGAGGCTTGAAGAACAGAGATCTATTGGGTCACAGCCTGGAGGCCGGAAGTCCAAGATGAAGGTGTCAAGAGGATTGGTTCCTGCTGAGGCCTCTCTCAGTGGCTTATAGACAAACGTCTTCTCCCTTTGTCCTCATATGGTCTCTGTGTGTCTGTGTCCTGATCTCATCTTACAAGGACACCAACCAGAATGGATTAGAGCCCACCTTAATGACTCTGTTTTAACTTAATCACCTCTTTAAAGACCCTGTCTTTGGGGCACCTGGGTGGCTCAGTAGACTCAGCTTCTGACTTCCACTCGGGTCATGATCTCACGGTTTGTGGGTTTGAGCCCCACATCAGGTTTTATGCGACAGTACGGAGCCTGCTTGGGATTTTCTCTCTCCCTCTCTCTCTCTCTCTCTCTCTCTGCCCCTCTGCCACTTGTGTGCACGTCCTCTCTCTCTCTCTCAAAATAAATAAATTTAAAAAAATAAATAAATAAAGACCCTGTCTTCAAATACAGTCACATTCTGAGGTCCTGGGGGGTCAGGGCCTTGACATACAAATTTGGGGGGGGGTGCATAATTCAGTCCATATCAAATGAAATGCTACATAGAGACTGCCGGACACGTTGAAGGTGTTTGGTAAGCAGGAGGAGGCATGATTCCCATCTTTAGGGCAGCTGAGAAGGCAGACAGAGACAGAGTATAGGAAACACTGCAGAGTTCTGGCATCTTTCCTCAGTCTGCCCTTCTGTCCACCAGGAAGCCGTCCTGGGCTTCATAGTTAATTCTTCAGAGAGGAGGTAGTTCAGTGTGTGGCCTTGTGCGAACCTGGATCTCCCTAGAGCTTCTGATGATGGACTCATGGGGCCTCGCGGCAGGAATCCGAGGCCTGCTCCCCTACGGCCAGTGCCGATCGTGGGATGTCAGTGGAACCTCTGGCCCGTGACGGGGTCATGGTGTCACGACCTGCCTCTGTGCTCCTTCCCGTGTTTGAGTCCACTGGGTCATGGGGCAGGGAGGCAACCCAATTTCTGCCCCTCTTTCTTTTTCCTGACCTGAACCTTTGGCAAGATTTCCTCCCCACATGCCCCCAGAGCACCTCAGGATTGTTTAGCCAGGAATGACCTGGCCCCAAAAGCAGCGGGCAGGCTCTTGGCTCCATTCAGGGCCCAGCAGCCCAAGAGAAGGGTCAGAAGAGGGAGGTTTCCTTACAAAGCAAGATTTCATAGCATCTCCTGGCCGTCTCTCTGGTGGCCTCCCCTTCTCCCCACAGATTTAAAAATCTGGCCAAGCCCAAGACAGGCTTTTCTAAGCTGGTTGTGTCAAAAGGGGGGTCCTCTTGGTCTGCACTGGCCCATCTTCCCACACACATGGATGTCCTTTCTTCCCTGAAACTTTGACACATCATATCCATTGGAAGATAGTTTCCAAAACCGTCAGCAAATTGGTGATAATCTTCTGCACCAAAAATACAACTAAGGCTCTTGTTTTGTTTTTTTACATTTAAAAGTTGGATTACAGTAGACTTGCCCCCTGGAGGCCTGTGTGTATGGAAACAATTGTTTCGAGTCCAGACGGTTTGACTTGATGTATTTTACAGGGGTGCCGTAGCCAGTGTCTGTTCATTATGCACAGAGCTGAGTTCTTGCCCCGACTAAACCACACTTTGAGTAACGGAATTTCTGCTTTTTCCTGGCCTGCCTGGTGGATCTCAAAAGCTATAAGCGGCATTTGGGGTCAAGCTTCAGGACCCGGATTGCACAGAATGGAGCAAAGGCCACCCTCCTCCTCCAAATCTCTCCTTCCCCGAATCATGAGATTTCTCCCGAGGAGCATTCATGTCATGTTGCCTACCCATCAAAGCTCCTTTCTTCTTTCCCTTGGAAATCTGATGAGATCAAAGTGTCAGCTTTCACCAGCAACAGCCTGAAGGAAGTGAGAAGGCAGATGGGCCTCGCCCACCTCCGCGGCCCGAGCCATGCTGCCAACGCCTTTTGAAGGAAATGCTAGACTTTTCCCCCATGCACCTGGCTCCCCTGCAGATTCATAAATGGCAGTGCCTACAGGAAGTGGATGGGCTCCTCAAAGAATTCAAAATAGAGCTACCATATGATGCAGTAATTCCACTTCTGGGTATTTACCCAAAACACTTGAAAGCAGGGTCTCAAAGAGAAATTTTTTACACCCGTATGCATAGCAACATCATTCACAAGAGCCAAAAGGTGGGAGCCACCCACACGTCCATCACCAGATGAGTGGATAAACAGAATGTGGTCCATCCGCGCAATGGAATAGTATTCAGCCTTAAAAAGGAAGGCGATGCGGTCACGTGCCACAACATGGGTGAACCTTGAGGACGTTGTGCTGTGAAATAAGCCAGTTACAGAAAGGCAGATTCTGCATGATTCCACTTACATGAGGTCCCTGGAGGAGTCAAATGTAGACGGAAAGTAGACAGAAGCCAGCAGTTTATGCTCTGGCTCCCACTGTCATTGGCCACAGGGCTGTTCTCTTGGTGCTCAGCACATGCGGATCTGTCCCACCCAAGTGTGAACCAAGAGCAAGCCCACGCAGAGCTGGAGGTACTCAGGCCCAGCTGCCTCCCATGTGACATGCACTGTGTGGCCTGAGGTTTCAAGGGGTCCCCACTACACTGGCTCCCACCTCGGTTATGTGTGCAGTGAAGGTTCTGATGTTGCGTGTGTGGGACGGCAGGATGGGTGGGGGAACCTGTGAAGGTGGCAGTCCCCCAGTCGTGGCTAAGTGGGAAAGGGAGATCGGTAGGAGTAAGTAGGAGAGCGTGGGCCTGGAAACCAGCAAGCCTGGGTTCACATCCAGCATCCACATCCACGAGATGCATCAGGACATGGCTTCGAGCCTTATCTAAAAATAAAAAATCCTACCAGATGGGGAGTATGGTGGGAAGCCCTGTGAGATTTCACAGGGGTCTGGGGAGTGTGGGCTACCCTGGTGACTCACTTCTAAAAACAAATAGAACATGGCAAAAGTTATGAACTGTCACTTCCAAGATTAGGATACAAAAGGACTGTGACTTCAACCTTGCTTGTCAACTTTTGTCTCTCCCCTCGCTCCAAGGGAATTGAGCCACCATCTTGTAAACTAACTTCTGGAGGGACCGCATGGCAAGGAACAGGGGGAAGCTCCTGGTCAACAGCCAGGAAGGAACTGAGGCCCTCAGAGAACTGAATCCTGCCAACAGCCAAGTGACTGGATGTGGAAGTGGACCCACCCCAGTTGAGCCTTTAGATGGGACCATAGCCCCAGCCAACACCTTGATTACAGCGAGAGGTTATCAGCTGAACTCTCCCAGCTAGCTGTGCTCAGATTCCTCACCCACAGAAAAACATGAAATAAAATGTGTTGTTTTAAACCACTGCTCTTGGGGCAATTTGTTACAAAGCAGTAGACAGCTAATAGAGGGGGTACAGGGTTTGGTATGCAGTATTCTTACAGATACTGGTTCCTTTCTTTTTCTCTCTTCCTACCACAAATCTCTCTTTCGTAGCTCTGCCAGCCTGCCGTGCTCATGCACCCAGAGGGAGATCTGCACCAACCCCTCAGAACAATAGCTTGCTGAGTGACCCTGAATCATCTGGAGCAGGTCACATTGTGCCAGCCTGTGTAAGACTGGGTGAGTAATGGCATTGTGAAAGTTTTCCCTGAAAAAGAAGTGAAATCATACTAAAAATAATAATCATGAAAAGTCAAGCCACTTAGTCAAAAAGAAAGAACTAGAATGCACCTCAGAGAACTTGAGTCTACCTCCTCACCTGGCAAGTAGAGAAACTGAGGCCTGGAGAGTAGGAAGGTTGTTTGAAGAGCAGAACCGGATAGTTAATCATGGAAAAGCAACGCTTAACTGGGTGTTTCTTGGTGAACTAGAACAGATTGTCTGTGATTGGGCCAAACTCAAGACGTGATTCTTGGGGAAGCAAAACCGGGCCTCAGGGCACCGCGGGCCTGCCGGACATGAGTGCCTGAGATGAGAGGGTCCTTGGGAGTGTAAAGGGGCACCATTTGCTTGAGCTCAAGAGGACAGCCACCCATGTATGAGTGGGCTGGAGGGGACATGAATGAAGAAGGGGCTTCTGTGTTTGGAAAGCCAGAGGCTCCTAGACTCCTACAAACACCTGCAAAAGAGGGTGCCGCCGTGGGGAGGGAGGTGAGATGGCCATCGGAAGTGCTTCCTGGGTCCCCTGGGCCTGGCTGGCCCTCAGGACACAGGTGAGCTCTTGGTCTGTCTCCATCTGGGTGCAGCCACCCATGTGCACGGGTCACTGAGGTCCTGGCCAGCTCCGGGAGGCTTCCCCCAGGACCAGGACCCATCCTGGGGAGCACAGGGGGTCCAGGGATGGCTCCAAACTAAAGCTGCTTGGGACAAAGTGGGGATGAGGTCTGGGTACCAATAGCTCTCCAGCACCTCCAGGTGACGCCTGAGCTCCTCGCCTCTGAACCTGTTCTGCCTTCGCCTTGCCTCCCACCCCCCGCTGTAACGTAACACGCAGTGGTCCCACCGCTGGATAAACAGAACGGCACCTCCTCCCAAAGGTGAACGTGGGATCACCACACAACCCAGCGCTTCCACCCTGCATATATACCCGGAAGGGCTGAGCGAGGACTTGAAGAAATACTTGATTTTAGCACTGTTAACTCACAGTTACTCACACGAGCCTACAAGAGAAAGCAACCAGATTTCCATCAGCGGACCAGTGGACCAACAGAAGATGGTCTATCACATAGAATAGGATGTTATTCAGCCTGAAAAGGGAAGGAAACTCGGACACGTGTCACAACAAGATGAACCTTGAGGACACAGCTTGGTGGAACGAGCCAATCACAGAAAGACAAAGGTTGTCTGATTGCACTTGTACAAGGTCCCTAGAGCTGTCAATACAGAGAGAAAGTAGATGGGTGGTGCTCAGGGCTGAGGGGGAGGGGAATGGAGGGTTAGAGTTTAATGGGTGCAGAGGTTCATTTTGGGGAAGATGGAGAAGTTCTGGAGATGGATAGTGGTGAGGAGAGCACAACGGTGTGAACGTGCTTAATGCCACTGACCTGTGCGCCTAAAAATGGTGAAAATGGTCTATTTTATGTGTGTTGTACCACAGGAAAAGTGAATACATTAAACAACTTGGTAGTGGTGAAGGGGCTTTGCTCTCTCCAGAGTGAGCAAGATCATCTACTGAGCACCCCCTCTGTGTCCGGGCAGACCCAGAACCGGTGGTCTCAGGGGTCCTCATGCTGAGGCAGCCCACCCTGGGGTCTGGAAAAAGACCCACTTTGAATCCCAATAGACCACCAGACAGACATAGCCCTGGGCACCCATCGCACGAGATTACGTCCGGAGCTACAGGCCCTAGGGAGACATCAAGGCCGATGCCACACAGGAAGGCCAGATTGCTGTACCCATCCTTTGTGTCCAGCTGTGTCAGAGGCCGGCGGAGGTGTGAGCCATGCAGACTAGGCACTGCACATGTAGGGACAGAGGTGGGCAGGGCAGTGGATGCTGGCTTCGGGTTGAGGGCCATGAGGGAAGGACAAGGCAGCTCTGTGTCCGTCAAACCTTTGTAAGGCTGTGAGCTGCGGCTCAAGCCTATCCCTCCCTGTCCCTGGTCCTCTGTCTCCCCTGTACGAGAGTCGGATGGTCCTTAAGGGCTGTCCCAGGACAGCAGCCGGCTGCAGTTCCCTTTGAGGGATGAACGTGTCCTACACGAGGGATGAACGTGTCCTACGCGTGGGATGAATGTGTCCTACGCGTGTAGAGCATCACAGCTGGAGCAGTGTAGCAGACACCCGTGCTGTTGCCTGGCCAGTGGTTCCTAGTGACCTGGAGAGCTCATCAAATTAGAAGTGCCCCATCTTGCCCCCTGAGAGTCAGCACTGGGGGCTGTGGACTCTGATGATTCGGACCTACCACCCCAACACTTCTGAGCCTGGGGGGCCCCCACCATTCACTTCACAGATGAGACCCAGGGAAAGATGAAAATGGCACCAAGATAGGTTTTCTCAAAACGAATAACCCAAAAGAGGCAGCTCGTATTCCTTTCATTTCTTGGGATCCAGCTGGACAAGGCCAGGCAGGAGGTGGAGGAGGGGAGCCTCTCTGTCCTCTGTATCATCTTTGTTGCCATGACAACAGCAGCCATGCTCTCTGGAGTGTTCCAGGTGCTGATGCTTTACAGGGGCTTTCTAATACCTCCAGACACTCTCTCAAGGTAGTTGCTACTCTCCCCACTTTATGGATGAGAAAATTGAGGTTCAGAGCGGTTGGCAGACTGGCTCAGGGTCCCCCAGCAGAGGTAAGGCCAGGATTTGAACCTAAACTAATCCCCTTACATCACACAGCCTCTGAGGTCCAGAACTGAAGTGACACCCTGAGCATGGGGGATGACCGGAGCTGAGGAGCACCCCCCCGTCCCCTCGTGATTGTGGCAGGTCCCCAGGGCCAGATTGTCAGCACTGGGCTCAGCAAATGCTGCTGGTTGGAAAGCCCAGGAGCCGCCCCTGCCCCAGAAGCCAGCTCCGGGGGAACTCACAGGGCTGCACCGTCCAGCCGACTGGACGGCAGGCCAGCAGCAAGCGCCTCTTCCCAGCGAGTGGCAGCAGCAACATTCCCGAGAGCCCGAGCAGTGGGTGCATTCCCTCAGCTGCCCCTGCACGTCTGCATTCCCTGTCCCTGCCCCCCCCAGAGGGTCAGTTGTACCCACAGTGTCGGCCAGTTTCCAACCCTGTCGGGGAGGCACTAATAGCTCACAGCGGGCACGGGCTCAGTTTGAATCAGGTTGCTGTTGATGTTATTTGGGGAGAAATGTTCACTTCCAGCCCCCACGCTGTACAAACAGACCGGGGCTCATATCCAGGACTGAATGCCAACCAATTCCAGAGGGGTGGCGGGAATGAACTCCACTGCCATGCCGGGATCAGGGGGCAGGCTCTAGCCTGACGGGGGACTCCAGGGATGGGCTGGTGGGAGCTGTATCAGGGCCAGGGGCAGGGGGTTTAGTGGGAGAGGTGCAGACAGGCAGACTTGCCCAGGGGCAAGATTTGGAAACTGCAGCAGCTGGCCTGGGGTCCAGGGTTGCCTCCCTGTGCCACCAGGCCCAGGATGTGAGTCCCTTGGGGCCACAGGCCAGGCAGCGCCAGCCCTGGAGGGCAAGACCGGCATGCAAGTTCAGCTTGCCCTGAGCACCACAAGCTCCGGGGCCAGGGGCCAATGGTGAGAGAGGACAGGGTCCTTTTGTGCCTCCTGCAAGGATGGCATTCTTCCCTCCAGTTCTCCCCTCCAGGCCTCTCCAGGACTCACGCTCAGGCCCTCCCCTCCACGTCCAGGTCGTGCCTTGGCGTGCGGACATCTGTGTGCATCGTGGTCCTGGGAGCAGGGACTGTCTAGTGCGTGCCTCCTGGACACACAGCTGGACTGTGCTTCCCAGCCCCCCAACCCCTGGGAGCCTGGCCCATCAAACCCTCCTTCCCTGGATCCCAGCCCCCCCCCCCCCCCGGGGAGAGTGGGGCCATTTGCTGGAAGGAGCCTGGGCCCCTGCATGACCGTGTGGAGCTGAGCAGCCACAGAGCCCACGTCAGGCTCAGGTGTGAGAGACAAGTAGATGTCTACTGTGGGAAGTCACTGAGCTGTGCTGTGGTGTGTGTGTGTGTGTGTTTTTAATGTTCAGTTTGAGAGAGAGTATGAGAGAGAGCAAGTGAGGAAGAGGCAGAGAGGGAGACAGAGTCCAAAGCAGGCTCCAAGCTCCAAGCTGTCGACACAGAACCTGACACGGGGCTCAAACCCACAAACCGTGAGATGCTGACCTGAGCCAAAGTCGACGACACGAACTCGAACTCTGTGTCTGCCTCCACATGGCTTTACTTGGCGTCTGTGTGCAAATGCATGCATCCGGGCCTCTTCTCTTTTAAGGACACCACTCACTGAGCCAGGAGTTAAATCACTGCCCTGTCGCACCAACCTGTGGATGGGATTGGTGGCCCGGTGAACCACGGCCTTCTGGTGTTCATGCCCTCCCGTGGTCTTCCTCCCACTGGAGCCAACCCTGTGACTAGAATGTGCCACATCCGGGCCTGGCCTGCCAGAGGGCTGCCGGCCTCCGCTGCTCCCCTCCTGGACCCTGCACCTTGGGGAGCTCTGTGCACCCATCTACCAAGTCCAGGTCCCCTCCGGGAAGATGAGCCGGAGAGGCAGGCTGTTGTACTGTGCGGAGCAGGGAGAAGCCCGGCAGCCTCACGGTCCCGTCGAGCCCCCGGATGACACCAGCCCAGCCTCTCTCTGGAGGCTTTCAGGGGGATCAGAAGAACTGCCCTGCTGAGCCCCGCCGGCCCACAGGACTGGGAGAGAGAACAGAATGGCTGTTGGGGAGCAGTCTGTTACTTGGCAGTGGAGAAATTCAGTTACAGGAATCACACTCCACCTCCTTTGGGACTGGAATCTGCAGAAAAATCCTTTGTGAAACCTCAGTGGGAAAGGACCCCAAGAAGCACGTGTTTGTGTGTCTACTGGGATCGAGGCTCTTTGGGGAGGCTCCCTTTTCCAACCATCTCTACTCCGCTGTCCTTTCTTTGATGTTGGAACTAAGAATTACGGAATTGTTAGAAGCAGTAGGGCCCAAAGAGACTCAAGCTTAGGGGCCCTGGCATGATCCCATAGGTCGCCCTTCTGACGAAGGTCTCCAGGGACACCGGCCTGTGTCAGGACAATAAGCCTTCTCTAAGGAGGGCTAGCGCCCCCTCTGAGAGCCACAGTGTCACAGGGAAGCCACTGAGCCCAGTCACCCAGGTCCAGGGAGTGCAGCTAGAATGTGGAGGAGGAAGGGCCACAGGCAGGGACAGGGCTCACATCTGCGCTGAGGGGAAATGGTCCCTCCACACCCAGCAGGCACCTGCTCTCAGAGGGTCCTGCAGCTGGGTGGTCCAGCCCAGGCCTCTGTGTAGATGGGGCCCAAAGAGGGCAGGTCCTGCCAGCAAGGCAGTGGCCTGGTCTGGCCTGCTCCTTGGTCCTGTCCCCATCCAGGGCTCCTTCTAAGTACCCACGTCCCTGCTGAGGTTGTCCAGGCCAGAGCAGTGGCCCTCTGGGGCACAGCGCTCCAGGCTGAATCCTGGGTGGGCAGAGAGAGAGGCAGGAGAGCCGCCCCCACACAGCATCCTGTCCCCTCTGGCTGCAAGCACAGCTGGACTCGGGCTGACTGGCTGTCACGATTGTCATCTGCCCTGGCAACAAGCCAAGGCTGTTACCGTGAGTGCCATTGCCATGGAAACCATGAGTCAGGGCCGCACTTAACAGAGCCAAACCTGCCAGGGGCTCTCAGGGCCTCTCGTCTGCCAAAGGGAAAGGCGACACCAGCATGTAGCATCTCCTTGGGACTCATTAACAGGGCGGAGCGGGGGTGACAGGCAGGGGGCACGTGGGGAGGAAAGGAGAGGGAGAGAGGCAGGGGAAGATAGAGGAACCAATAGTCCCGGGACAGGCTTTGGGCCTACAAGCTCAGACCACAAAGACCAAGGGGTCTCTCCCAAGCGCCCAGATCTGCCACTTATCAAACCCAAGAGGCCAAACTCCCAGAGTCCAGAGCCCAGGGCTGGGCCCCACCATGATGACGAGTTGGGGTGCCTCTGGATCACAGGGTTGTCAGGCCCCCCAGCACAGCTGTCACTTCCAGGGGTGCGGGTGGGGGGGGGGGTTGAGGACTTACCCAGGGCCACACAGTGGGCCCTTGTGGGGCCAGAAAGGCAAGAGGAGGAGAACCCGACCCCGTCCACATGAGCCTTTTCCAGCTCCTCATTGTCCCATGGTCAGGTGGCCTCGAGGCTGCTGGCTCTGGAGGTGGCAGGCCCCACACAGGTGTCCCTGTGGCCTGGGCCCAGCAGAGAGCAGCCCCAGCCCCCAGATCCACCCTGGGTGCCCAAGTTGTCATGGTAAGTCACCTGCCAGGTTCCCAGGCTGGCCCACACAAGCCTCATTGCCACATTCCTCTGCCTCATGGTCCAGAGTCTGACCCTTCCTGAGAATCCGGCAGACCCCACCCCAGGGAGGCCCCAGCCGTCTCCAGACGCACAAGCCCATGGGTGAGCTGTAGGTGAGGACAGCCATTACCTGCCCACCCTGGGTGACTATTCTCTCACGTCTTCACTGATAACGGCCAGTGAGGTGACTTAACAAAGGCCACAGAACTCGCTTTGACCCAAGGACTTGGTGATGACAGAACAGCGCCGGTGGCCACGGAGCACGGGCCAGGTGGCTGAGCCGTTCATGGGAAGCCCTGATGTCCACGCTCACACATCTGATGCTGGGAAGGCTGTGGGGCTGGGGGCAGCCCCTTTCTCTCAGCCAAGGCCACGTGGCTCCTGAGCTCCAGGGTGGGGGAAGGGCCAGGGCAGAGGGCTGACCACCAAGGGGATGCAACCATTCAGCTGGGAGGGAGGTGCTCTGGCCTTTTCTGCCGGTTTGCCCAGCGAGCAACAGAAAGTTAGATGAAATGTTCAAATTGCGAGGGAAGAAAATCAAGCATCGTATGCTGGCTCCCTGGGGATGGTTGTTACCACTGGTCCTCAGGCAGCAGAAAGCAGAACGAAGGGACATTGGAAAGCCGGCCAGAGGAAGAGCCATTTCTGACCTGACCACCCTTGTGGCTTTCGACAAGGGAGGAATGGATAGATCAGGGGCGTGTCTGTCAGGTCCCCTGTGGCCCTTCAGCTCAGCAGCCAGGGGACCGCTGGGGCCAGGAGGCCCTAGCATTCCAATGCGCTGTGGGGCGGGGCTGGATTCAAAGGCCCCTCCTCCCTTGTGCAACAGACACCTCATCCCGGGCTTGGGCCCCAGCCCCAGCTCCTCTCCCGAGTCAGGTAAGTGTGATTGGTGCAGAGCTATGAACATAGGGTGAGTATGTGAGCAGAAATCACACATCTCTGTCAAGGCCAGCACTTCTCACCTTTTTTTGCATTATCACCTTGCTAAAGAGACTTTTTAGACATCTTTTAAGTAATTGTCGCATCCCCCATGAAATTAAATCCCAGGGAATATGACTTTAGAGGTAGCACTGAACTTTGGACCAGCACAAACTGTTGCAATAGCTTCGACTCGCTTGCGCCCTCCTCCCAGAGCGACTTTTAGGTCTTGGGGGGTGCTGTCACCCCATGGACAATGTCTGGTCTAGTCGGCACATGGGTGTTGCATGTTGGGGAATGGCCACCGTCCATCTGTCCAGCTGACATCCTGTGATGGGTCCCGGGACTCAGCACCAAGGCCAGAATCTCCCTACATCCTGTCCATGGGAAGTAGACTTGTGGGAGGCAGATGGAGAAGCCATTTCCAGATTGTTCACCGATGTGACACGCGTGTCCACTACCCAGGACCCTTTTCCAGTGCAGGAGCAGCGGGAGCTGGACCTGGAGGGGGAGAGAGAGATGAGTTGTCCTGGCCGGTGTGCTGGGCCAGCCTGTTCTCGGCAGAGAACAGTTTTGTGGTGATCGAGCCACAGGACAGGGCAGGACCGGACATGTGTCCCCCGCTCACACCTCTCTGAAGTCCCAGCTTTGTGACCTCACACTTGGCCTTCCTGCGAGGTTCTGTGACAGATGCCGCCAGCACTGCACCCGGATCCCCTCAGGCCACCGCGATTCCAGCCGGCAGCCTCCATGTCTCATGGCCTGAGGACTTGCTCCTGCTCACGCAGCTGGCCGGAAGTCTCCAGGGCCCATCTTCAACCGGCGGCTGCTGGGCGCCCCGGTGCATCCGTACCCCCCGGGTGGGTAACTCCACAGTGCGTGCTCCACACTGTCTCCCGCGTCTTCCCAGAAGCTTTCAGCTTTCAGCTTCCCATTGTGCAAACTGGCTGCTTCACCTTTCATTGGCCGCCTTGCAATCCCTGCCTCGCAAAGGCCCCTGGGACGCCTCCCAGATAAATCACTAGCAGTTGACGCCTTGTCTCAGGGTGTGTTTCTAGAGGAGCCCAAACCGAGGCCCCCATCCTGCCTCATTCTGCAACATTCGTTTGCTGTCCACCGTCACCTGCTGCTTTGTGGCTCACACTCTGAGAGCCACGGCTGATTTTTGGTCACTATCTGCGGATGGCTGGACACAGCTCAGAGAATGGAGTGAGGGGAGGCTTGGCAGAGGAGGGGCCACTTGAATGAGGTCTTGAAGGATATATAGGAGTTTGTGGAGGAAAAAAAGCACGGGAATACCCCTACCCCCACCCCCATCATCGCCCTGAGCTATTTGCAGAAGGTGCCTGGACAACTGTGGGGTCCTGAAATGTGACCCTGTATAGGTCTGGCTGGTCATTCCTCAGCTCTGGAACCTGCAGTGGCTCCCCACGGCCCGTACCAGGTCCAAGCTTTTTGGCTTATCGTTTGAAGTCCTCTGTAAACTGCCCCACTCTGCTTCCACGCTGTTACTCATGTCATTGCTGCTGCTGACTGCCCTCCTCAGTGAGCCCAACCTGGCAGAATTCTGTCTGTCCTTCTACGCCATCCAAACACCCTGCCCTCCAGGCAGCCATCGGTGGTGGCCTCAAAATAACAGCTCTCAGCTTTGTGCCCATAGAGCACGATTGCCAGGCTCTGGGGCACCTCCCAGCCCCAAACTAGGGTGAGTCACCGATCTGTGTCAAGCAGAAGCTATTCGAAGTCAGGACCCCTCACCTGGGCTCCCTCATATCCCCCCGTTCCAGCAGTAACGACCTAATGCGTCTGGACCATCTCAGAGGTCCCTTGCATCTCTGCTTTGACCTGGCATGGAGAACGCATCTCCCCCAACATGGGCTGATTCTGATGGACCGTACGGGGTTCCCATGCAGCCCCCCCACCCCTGGGATGGATTTACAGTTTGGTTTATGGTTTATCAGGGAAAGAATGGAGCTCATCAGGAAGGCTGCCGCCCTCCCAAGTGCTTTTTAATTATGTGAAAGATGAGGGCCCCACTCTCTTAAGGGAGGAACCCGTCCTTCACCTCTTCCCCGCCCCCCCAAATGTCACATTATCAGAGGCGGGGTCGGGGGAGGAGACCCTTGGAGCGGGCACAATCCAGGTGGCTCAGGATAGGGCTGATTCCCCTTGCCGATGAGCCTAAGTCCTGAATCAGAAGTTTTAACATATTCCTTAATTAGAGCCCGACCTTGTCCTCAGCTGCCCAGCGGAGTGGGCCCCCGATAAGACCAGGCAGTACTATTGTCTTCATGCTTATGAGGTGGGCCCACTGGAAGAGCGCATTCGAAATGAGATTACATCTTATACATGTTTAATGTACTGTTCTCGCCATTTAAAATGCGGCTCTATTAAAATAGCAGGGAGGGAAAATTGACTCTCGGAGCTGGGTGTGAGAGAATAGATCACTAGTGAAATGAATAATATATTAACAGAATAATGATGTTGCTTCTCATATTAATCGTATAAATCACAAGATTCTCAAGCTGTCAGCAGAAGTTTAAAAAAAAAAAAAAAAAAGCTGACTTCCAGACGGAGAGTACTGAGCCCCGGAGGGTGTGGGAGCTGGGGTCACACTGGTTATGAAACGGGTTCTCCAGGCAGGGCTGCCAGGGACCGGGACTTGCCCTGGAGGCGACAGCGATGTTGTGGGGAGGCCACCACTCCATTCCAGCCAGCAGCCTTTACTGTGCCAGCCAGATACAAGAAACATCAATGAGATGTGGCCCCCTGCCCACAGGCCAGGCCAGAGGGACAGGAATGCTTAGAGGAGGCTCCAACCTCGTCATACAAGCCAGGACAGAGACTCAGGCGGTGGAGGGGGCCAAAGCCCCGCGTGCCCCGCCCCCAGGGCCTGGCACCAGCCAGCCTCCAGTCCTGTCTGTAGGTCCAATACTACAGTCATTTGCTGAATGAGCGTCTGGTGACTCCGTAGGGTCCTCCCAGGGCTCTTGAAAGAGAGAAAGAAGGTGCTGTAGGGATGGGCGGGGCCGGGTGTGGGGTGCGGTGGGGGCCGTAAGGAGTGACTACAGTGGTCGTCGCCGTGGCAATGAATGCCACATGCACACATACATACATCTGCATGTAGCTCCACCGAAGGGAGGTTGGGGGGTGGGATGCACCAGAAATTGGGGCTGGGAGCATCCTAGGAAAATTCCTCCCATCCTCTCAGGAATGTTTGCCATCAGGACTCTCTGCCCCTTGTGTCCCTGTGGACCACGAGCACTGAGCTGGCTGCACTGACCTCTAATTGTTTGGAACATAGAGAAGAAAGCTACCTCCCCACCCCCCGCCAGCCTCACTCAACCCCGGGAGCAGAAATCCCGGGACTCACAGGCAGCCCCAGCCCTGCCAGCCTTGACACATGCCCCAGGTAATCAGCCACAGTCACTTCGTGTGAGCACTGGGCTGGAACCCTCCAGGCCCTGTCTTGGCTCATGTCCACAGCCAGCACATGCTGTGTGTGGTTCCCTGCTTTACGGGTGAAAGAAACGAGGATCCCAGTAAGTAGGGTACGTGCCCACAGCTGCCCAGCTGCTGAGTGGCAGGATCATTTGGGCTTTTGAGGGCATTTTCTACTCCTGCACCCACTAGTTTTGGGCTTAACCAGGTGACCCAAGCAATGGGATCCAAGCAGATGCTAGAGGAGCAAAGACACACAATGTGCCAGCCCTCTTCTGCTTCTGCCATTGCGGTGAGGAGCGCTTCCCCCCCGCCCCGCCCCCAGGAGCTACGGCCCCTTCATCCTGAGCCCCAACATGAACACAAGACAGACCCAGGCCCCACTTGCATACGGAGCAGAGCTGCCCTGAAGAGCCCAGCCAGGTTCCGGGGCCCGCAGCAGATTGTGGGCCCACGAGCATGAGCATAAGGGCTTACTATTGTGAGCCACAGAGCCCTGGGCTGGTTTATGATGAAGCATCTCTGTGGCCATTTCTGGCTGGTCCCCAAAGCCCAGGCTCACCGATGTGCTAAACCACCTCCCGCAGGGCTGTAGTGGGAGGGTAGAGGCTCACACAAACCCACTAACTTCCCAGCTTGCGTCCCACCGACAAGTCTGAAGAATTGTCTTTCTGCAGGAAATCCCCTGCCTGCCATGGCCATGGCCAGTGCAGGGTCCTCACCATGGACGTCTGAGTCAAGTCTCAGGTCTAAGCCGCCTTCCCCACTGGACTTATGGGGGCCTAGCAGCCATGTGTATCCATCAATGCAGGAGTATTAATAATCCTCAGAACTAACATTTCTGAGCCCTGATAGCGTCCACCCCTTTGCTGCACCATTTCTCATCATCCTCATGATCCATGAAGTGAGCTCCATCACTACCAGCCCCAGTTTTTGGAGGAGGAAAGTGAGACCCAGAGCACTTGCCCAGTGTCACGCAGCTAATAAACACAGAAGCTGTTTCTCCAACAGAAAGGGGCATATCTCCCTACGAAGAGTTCCCACACCCAATATCCCACTCAACCCAACATCTACTCCCAAATAGCCAAGACCTCCACTCCGGGCCCTGGGGGTGGACCACTGGGTCCCACCCGGTAATCTGTCTCATTTGCAGCCTCATCAGCCCTGGCTGACGGTGGAGGTGGGTGAGCATGTTGAGTCCAGCACGGCCAGCTAGGCCACGGGTGAGGCTGGACCAGGCAGAAAGGTGAGCCGATTTCAGTGGTGGTGCCTGGCCTGCTGGCTGGGGCCTCACCAGGTCTAGGGCACTGATGAACCTGTGGAAAAAGCGCCATCTCTGATTACCTTCGTGGCCCTGTGCTTCTCTCTCAAGGCTGAGGGCTCAGAGGTGGGCAAAATTCATCCTATGTTTCCCCACACAGACATTTTAGCAACCACCAGGATCCATCTCGCCTGAGAAATCATTGGCAGGGCATCACTACTGGTCATCGAACATGCTCGGGGACAGTGTCCCCCGGATGTCCACAGTGCTGACCAGCCTGGGCCTAGGGCTGCAGCCTTGCCCTCTAACGGCACCCACCTCCCTGGCTGGGGGGGGGGGGGCAGACGGGGAGTTCCTGGAGGTGCTTGTGGAGGGCCTGGCAGACCTAAGCTCTCAGCATAGCTGACTCACCAATGACTGTTGTCATTGGTGCAAAGCTGGACTCCCTTCTGTGCTGGGGGGCCCACCCCGTTCCCCTGGCAGGGACCGCATCTGAGCAGGGAGCTCTGCCCAGTGGGGCCAGCCTTGTCTGGGCAGATGCTGGAGGGGCAGAACTGGGGCTCAGCTGGCTGAGAGGTAAAAGCGTCTCCATGGCAACCAAACCCACCCCCCCAGAGGGGGGTCACTGGCTTCACTTTTCCAGGCTACAGGAGGGCAGCCAAAACCCACAAGCTGGAGAAACTGGGGCATAGACCAAAGGCTCTCACTGCACCAGATCACAAGCTCCCTAGGCCCCTGGGCAGCAGTGGAGCCGGGAAACTAGGCCAAAGCCCAGAAGTCCCATCTCCCCCTTGCTCCCGCGCTGGGAAGGCTCTTGAAGACGTCTCGGGCCTTGGTGGGGTGGCTGTGAGCTATGACACAGAAGGGAAGCTAGTATCGGGCTGTGGGACTGGAGAGCAGGCAAGGGATCCCGCCGAGTTGTCGGGAGTGCCGTCTCCCTCCTCCGAAGGAGGAAGGATAAGAGCCCTTTACTCCTTGGTGGCTATCTCTCCACGACGTCTTGAACGTCCACCTCTGCTAGCCAGGGATGACCGACCATCAGTGTCCCCGATGACATAGAACAGATCGCTGTGTACGTAGTTCTGCCTCCATGTAGGGAAATAGAAGGAAACCAGAACTCAGCAAGGACACCAGTGTCACTCGACGAGGCAGGGCCAGAGTTGGAAGCAGACCCCAGCTGCCCTGACCTCCAGTGAAATCATCTAGGGAGATTTAAAAAATCCCAATGCCCAGGCCCTACCTGGGGCCGATGAAACCAGAATCTCTTGGCGTCAGCGGCAGAGATTTTTGTCAGAGTCCAGGTCCCGTCACCGGGCAGGGTCGACATGCCGCTGCTCGGTCACCCGCCTGCTCCCCAGCTGACTTCATCCATAGGCTGTGAAGTCCTCTGCAGGGCTTGAAGCACTTTTAAAAGCAACGTGTGAACCTTCTCCCTGCAATCTTGTCTACATCATTCACTCCCTTGACAGACTACATCTTTATAGATGGTTACAAAGTCAAATTCAAATGATCCAAAGTTCTCAACAAGTGGAGACCATTCAACTTCCTTCCCACAGCCTCTGCTGAGGCTCACACCCGCTCACACGCAGATGCCTTCCTAGGGGGTTCATGTCTGTCCTCTGCACTGCCCCCCCCCCCCAGGGCTCTTACACACCCTGGGCACTGAGCACCTGCGTCCACATCATCTGCCCCTCCCACCCTCGGTGTGGACTCCACGTCTAACTCACACCGTCGGTCCCTGACATGCTGTTCCTGGCCAGGTGGGTGAATATTGAGGTGCACCTATCATGATGGTGACTGTCAGGTGAACCTGAAAAATAAACATGAGATACGGAGATGTCCCCACTGACAGGTTTTGGGTTTTTTTTTAATGCTTATTTATTTTTGAGAGAGAGAGAGACAGAGCATGAGCAGGGGAGGGGCAGAGAGAGAGGGAGACAGAATCTGAAGCAGGCTCCAGGATCCAAGCTGACGGCACAGAGCCCGATGCAGGACTCGAACCCGTGGACCGCGAGATCATGACCTGAGCCAAAGTCAGACGCTTAACCAACGGAACCACCCAGGCACCCCGGGCCCCCCCCCTCGGCCGATAGTTGTGTTTCATTCTGACCTACCTTTCTGGAGGTCATTGTCAAAGAAGCAGCTTTGAAACTCCCTGCCTAGAAGGCAGCTCCTTTGGGAGAATTGAAGCCCGTGAACGTTGTACTCTGAAAAGCGTGTAGCTACCTTTTGGTCATTTTAAGAAAAGTCTCCGCTTTCCTTCATCCTAATTGACACAAAATCGTGAGGGTGGAGCCCTCCGAATGGGATTAGTGCTCTTATAAAAGAGACCACAAGTGGGCTCCCTCTCCCTTTCAGCCTTGTGTGAGGACACAAGGAGGAGATAGATATCCAGGAACCAGGAAGTGGGTTGTCACCAGACACCAAATCTGATGCCTTCATTTGGATTTCCAAGCCTCGGAAATGTAAGAAAGAAATTCCCCTTGTTTATAAGACCCCCAGTCTGTGGTAGTTTGTTAGAGCAGCCCAAACAGACTGACATAATGGGTCTACAAAGCACACAACCACAGTGCCCCCCACCTCCAGACGCCATGTCAAGCACTCGTGGAGGACTCCGGCGATCGAAGGAAACCTGCTGCAAGGCCAGCTCAGCGAGGTCGGGCAGGAGAGCTGACAGGTCAAGGTCCTGATTGTAACTGGGCAGCTCCTCGGCTCCAGGGTCCTGGGCACCGTCTCCGCGCACTCGCAGATGCCCACCCACATCCAGGGGCCGCCCAGGATTGGGGGGCAGGGTCTCCATGCACAGAGCCTCCGTGGAGCCTGCACGCAGACCCACGGCCCCCAAAAGCAAGCTCCGTGGTGGCGCACGAGGCTCCACTGGCCAGGACATCTGCAAGCACCATGCATAGGCTGGAAGAGTCCAGCATCAGGGACCTGGGTTGTAACTTGGAACGCCCAGCTGGGATCCAGGCTGCAATTGAGAGCGTTGCGGAAACAGACGGCGTCCTTCATATTCATGCACGGGGGAAGGGGGGATTCTTCCCGAACTTGCCCAGAGCTGACAGCAGCGGTGAAGTCCACAGCCTCGCTCCCAGCTCTCGGTGTCCCCCAGGCCCGCACCTTCCTCTGAAGGACAGTTTCTCCAGGTGCCCATCAAGGAGTGTGTGGCCCAGCTGGACCGAGGTGGAGACTCAGAAATCGGCTCTCGCAGACACAGACTTGCTTTTTCTTTGAGCTCAGCGGGCCCCGCCCCTCTCCACTCCTAGCTTGGGCATCAGCAGACGATGCTGGGAGTGCAGGGCCAGGTGGCTGTTCAACCCAGGATGGCAGCCTGGGAGTCTATGCCCCCTTGGCCCATCTGGTCAACAAGGAATGGAAGATCAGAGGATTGGAACAGGTTAATGGAACATTCTAGGTCTCAGCTATGAGAACCTTTGCTCGAGGGGAGAATTGAAGGAATGAAGAAGGAGGGGGCAGTTTTATCCTGGTCTCATAAAAAGGCAATGTGAACAATCCTCAGCTGCTACTGGGCCCATTAAAGGCCTAATTTCCATTCACCTATAACTTTATTAGGCTCATCCGAGCTATTCATCAGACAAGCCTGTCTTGAAAAGGGTGGATAGTGGCTTTTATTAAAATGTCTTCCCCGTGGCAGATGCATTAGGTTTTATGGCCCCGCACACACAGCTGCCTTCACAATGGGAAAGAGCTGCCTCACCATTGCTAGGGCCGACAGAGGTGACAGGTAAGACCTGGGAGACCAGATGTCCCAGACATCCATTCCCCGTGCATGGGCCTCAGCGTCTGGAGTGGGTGTTAACCTCATCTCTGCAAGTTTGGGTAAAAATTTCCGTCTCAGAGAGCTACCAGAGGACTCTTGCACATCCCCGGCCCCCACCAATTCCCAGCTGCTCTGCCCTTCAGCCACGTGCTGGAGTCTGTGTGTATTTTTGGAAACTGGTCCCAGAGTAGAGCCTTTGGAATCTGGATAAGGGGTGGTCAGGCTGCTGGAAAACTGTGATAGGGGGCCCTGGGGTCCCAGGGCTTGGCAGGTTGTGGAAAACGTGGAGGGAAAGTGACACAGGAAGCTAGACAGAGAGCCGCTCAACAGTAGAGAGAGAGGGAGGAGAGCCCCCAGCAATGGAGGAAGGGAGCGTCTTCCCTGACTTCCCTGTGGGGTTGCAGGTCTCTTCTGCCTTGGATAAAAACCCCTTGTGGGGACAAGTGGGCCAGGGGGCTCAGAGTGAATCCCCCAGGATCAGGGCCAGCTCTGCAGTTTTGCCACCAAGTGGCCAGGAGCAAGTTACTTCGCCTCTCTGAGCCTTGGTCTCCTCATCTGTGAAACGGAGCTCACGGGCCATGATGCTGAATCGTTGGTAGGATTAAAGCAGACAGATCTCGCAAAGCATTTAGCAGCGGGCCTGACACATAGCAAGCCCAGAACTCGCACCAGCTGTTATTATGATGGTGGCAATCGTGCCCCATGATGAGCAAGTGTTGATGGTGACAGAGATGCCAGATGTTCTCCCCCGTGCTCAGCTGGAATGAGGAGGCTGGGATATCAACTCCTCCCAAGTTAGTTCCAAAGCCAAGTGGCTGCTGAGCCCCAGCTGACCACAGGAAGGGAGGGTTGTGCTCTAGCCCAGGTGAGTTGGGTTGCACATTTGTCTGTCTGCCCCAGGAAGAATTTCTAAATAATTCATTGTCATTGACAATCCTTGCAATGTTACTAAAGAGAACATACCGAAACCCTACCCATCTAGAGATAATAGTGCTAACCTGTCTCATGGGCTGTCGTCTGGATTACATGAGTCAAATCACAAAAAGAACTTGGAGCCAAGTGCTGTGTGTGTATTTAGAGTTTTCTTGGGGATTCTGGCTGCCATCATGAAACAAAATGGCAGCCAGCATATTTCCCACAAGCAGATCGCTGGTTGTTTGTGGGGCTGTTTCCCGGATTGGTAGAGGTTGTAGAGAGAGGGGAAGAACCTGAGTGGAGTCAGCTCACCTCTCGAGCCCAGGTCCTACTCTGGTGCCTGGTCACAGGATGGGCGTCTCTTCCCATACCCTTGACCCCTGCTGCCCATGACATTCCCTTGCTGCAGTACAGGGAGTCCAGAGAGAGTAAGTCGGAAACCCTGAGGGGCACTGGGAGACTTGGGGGCTTTGGGGCAGGGGTGAGGCATAATCCACCTAGGTTTTAACGGGCTGAGACCAGACCACGAGGGGATGGGACAGAAGGTATGGCAGTAATCCAGACAAGAGATGGTGATGCCATGGACCCAGGCTAGGACATGTAGAAGTGGAAAGAAGTGGGTAGATTCTGGATAAAGTGTGAAAGCTGCCAGTGGGATTTGTTGACAAATAAATGAGCTATTTGAAGAAGAGCGAGAGCAAAATCCAGAGCAAGCCCAAGTGTGGCCTGAGACACAGGAAGAATGGAGCTGCCATCACCCGAGATGGGGAGGCTGTGAGGAGCAGGATGGAGGTAGACCGATGCTGACAGGAGATGAGGGGCTCTCCCCAAGCCCACTGGGAGCCCGTTTCAGGAGACAGGAAGAGGCGGCAAGGGCAGGAAAGTGGGAGATCAGGGACCCCACCAGCCTTTTGAGTGTTCGTCTTCAGGAGGGCTGCCCCGCGGAGCCCTCACCGGCCAGCCCGGCCTTCCACTCCTGCAAAGCCTCGTGCCTGTCTTGGGGGAGAGAGAGAAAAACACCTTCAGGGAGGAGATTGGCACTTCTCCTCGTCATCACACAGCCCCGAACTTCTAACAGAGCAGAGGGTCCTCTAAAAGGAACTGTTGACACCTGGCCCTGCCTGCTGCCTTCCCTTTGATGGGCCTCCTCGTCTCCAGGCTCAGCTCCTCTCAGGCCTGAGCCTGCTTGGACATTCTGCACAAAGGTGCGACTTGCCTGGTAAAGAACCAGAATTCCTCTCACTTCAGAAAGAAAACCTCCGCGTCTGCCAGTGGCCTCACATCTCTCCCTCTCCATTCTCAGTGTGAGGCTTGGGCTCTTTATAATTCATCAAAAAGGCCACACATAATGAGCTTAGCTCGTACTCTGCAGCGAGGGCTGTCAGCTCACCTCTTAAGAGCCCCCATCCTGGCCGGGGACCCTTAGATCTAGTCGTCCTGAGGCTGAGGCTGAATCACCTGTGAGTCAGGCATCGGGCTGAGCCAGCACTGCCCTCCTCCTGAGGACCTTGCAACCTGTGTTCCAAGGAGGCCTGGCCAGCGGCTTTCACTGATGCCATCTCAAAATTCTCCTGACCATGCTGGAAGGAAGGTACCTACATACCCATTGTGCAGACGTGAAAACTGAGGTGCCGTGAGGTTTAGCAGCTTACCTGAGGTCCCTCGGCAGGTGTCTAGTAAAGAATCAACCTGATCCTGGTCTTTGTCCTCACCTCCTGGGAGGTGGTCTCTTAGCCCTTGGAATGTCCCGCCTGACAAGAGGGTTTTTGTTTACCATATGGACCACGTCTATATGCCTGAACCCCGATGAAGAACACCAAGACTCAGGTGAGCCCCCTGGTGGACAGTGCTCCATGCATGTGGTCGCATGTTGTTGCTGGGCAATGTGAGCACTGTCCTTGACTCCGCGAGGAGGGGACAACCGGAAGCTCTGCATGGGGAGCCCTCCTGGACCCTGCCCCACAGGGTCCTTCAGCTGATCTGAATCTCTGTCCTTTGCTGTAATAGACCATAGCCATGAGTACAGCAGCTCTCAGCAAGTCCTGTGAATTCTTCCAGTGAATTAATGGAACCTGAGGGTAGTCTTGGGGACCCCCAAATTTGCAACTGGTATCAGAAACGAGAGTGGCCTTGGAAACCCCTGAATTCTGCCACTGAGGTCAGAGGTGAGAACTTGCGACCTGTCCCCTAACCTAGTCCGCTAACTTCTGGACTAGAAGAGAAGAAATTTCGGGGGCACCTGGGTGGCTCAGTCGATTAAGAATCTGACTTCAGCTCAGGTCGTGATCACACAGTTTGTGAGTTTGAGCCCCACCTTGGGCTCGCTGCTGTCAGCACAGAGCCAGCCTCAGATCCGCTGCCCCCACTCCCCATCTGCCCATCCCCTGCTCATGTTCTCTCTCTCAAAAATTAAAAAAAAAAAAAAGATATTTATATATATGTTTATATAATCTAATTGTATATATAATTATAATTTATATTTAAAAACAGATATCTCTGCTGTTTTTAGCCACTGTAAGCCCAGGATGAGGACCTCAGCACCTCTGTAACTCACCAGCTCTGAGTCTGTGGTAATTCTATAGCTGCCCTAGGCAACAAATACAGGCCTTCCCCTCCAGAAGCTTCTGCCAGAGCAACTCTCTGCTTTCAGCTCCTAGAGAAAGGCCCCTGCTCCGACAGCATCTTTCTCAGGCCACCGGCAACTTGCCTTGTCTGTTCGTTCCCTCAACCACCGTGGTGGCCCTGAGAGCAGCCTTTCCTTGCCCCTCCCCCACTTTCTCCCATTCAGGGCCGCATCAAGCGTCCTGGGGCCGTCCTAACAAATCGCCGCAAACTGGGGGGCTTGAACAACAGAAATGGATCGTCTTGCAGGTTATGGCGCCTGAGTCCAGGATCAAGTTCTCAATCCCCTGTGGAGACTGGGAGGGAGAAACCACTCCATGCCTCCCTCCCGGCTTCTGATGGCCGCTGGCCTGCAGACACATCAATCCAACCTCTCCTCCACTGTCACTGTCACATGGCCTCCTCCCCTGTGTGTCTCTGTGTCACCTCCTCTTCTTCTAAGGACACCAGTCATTGGATTAAATGATCCCTAAAACCAGAGTGGTTTCCTCTTGAGGTCCCGTAACTAACTCTATCTGCACAGGCCCGATTCCAAATAAGGTCACCTTCTGAGGTCTGGGGGGACATGGCCCCTGGCCTCATGGGACACATGACTGGGGAGGACCAGGCCGGACCAGAGGGAGATTCACTGGGCCACCCGCCCACCGCCCGGCCGCCCTGCCTCCCGAGGGGACGGGGGGCGCTCTGGTGTCACCGTTCCTGCCAGAGGAAGGAGGACCCGGTTCTGGAGCCAGGCGCTGGCTTCCAGAGTGTACGTGCTCAGGAGGCTGTCATGTTGATGAAAATACCGCAGAGCCGTCTGCAGGGTTCTTCCTTCTCACTGCCTCTCCAGCGCCTGAAATAAATGAGAAAGAGATGTTCCTGGCAGAGTCTGTGGAGGAACTCCATGGCAGGAATGAAAATTGGCTGCAGCATCCAAGAAATCCTTGAATGGAAAGGGATTTCTAGGACAACACACCTCTAGGAACAGAGAGTGTCAGTGGTAAAGCCCGGGGGAGGGAGGGAGGGAGGGACGCCAGCCTGCAGCGGGCGTGTCTGCGCGCGTCCACGGACGTGCCCCCCGCGTGCACACCGGCGCAGGTGCACATACCTGCTGGCAGGGCAGGAGCGCGGGCGGGCGTGGGGGATGCAGCCCAAATCACGGCCCACGTAGGCTTTCTTCTACTGGCGGACCATCTGTCCGCCCCTCCTGCCACCCCCACGCCCACCGGCCAGCTGGGGTCACCTTGTCCTGCTACATTTTCACAAAACTGGCCTTGGCCCCTGTCCAGGGCCTGGGAGGGACGCCAGCCGCCTGCTGTCCCCCGGCGGGTTCCGCTGAGGCTCACGCGGCTGCAGCCCCCCCTGGCGCCAAGTTCCTGCTTTCGCTGAACCCTGCATCCGCCCTGCGTCTGGTCTCCTCAGCCAGCTCGCCCTTTTCCTCCAGGCATCACATCTTTGGAGCTTCAGGGACTGGCTGAACTGCCCGTGAACTTCCGCCTGGCTCCGTCACAGCCTCCAACGTCCTTAAACTAAAACGAGGCAAGCCCGCGGCCAGTCCTCCTCTGGGGCCGTCCTGGCCAGAGAGCCCTCACCTACCCCTGTTCGGGCCTCACCAAGGCCCCTCTTTCATCAGAAGGCCCACGAGGGGTTGGCCAAATAAAGACCGTCCCTGCTGCACCCCCAGCCCCTTGTCCCTCCAATCCCCCATCCCTGCCCCAAATGGAATCTGCCAGATCCACAAGCCCCACACACCGCTAAGGCCAGGAACACACCCCCTTCCAGCCCCGCCCTGGGGTACCCTCTCAGCCCTCCTCAAGGCAGTCGATCTCTTGGTCCTTCTAGAAACACATGTTGGAGAAACCTGCTGGTGTTTGCCCCAACCTCAAGCTGTGGTGGTGAGAATCCAGGGAAGTGTGTGCCTGATCTGAAACCCTTTTCTTACAGAGAGGAAACTGAGGCCAGAGAGAGAATCAGCTCGCCTAAGTCACGCCATGAGTGAGTGTTCCCAGGGAACAGAGACCCCAAGTCTCCTGACTCGGCATGAGGTCTTTATCCCAGCCCGTGGGGCCAGCAGGCGCTCCCAGGCACTGAGCTATGAGTGGGGGTTTCCTTAAACACCCCAGAATCCTCGAAGCTCTTGGAATCCCCAGCTCTCTGAATGAGCGTCTTTTCCTGGCTGTTAGAGCTGGGATCTCTGATGCAGCCAAAATTCAGTTGCAGGCAGGGCCTGGATGTCTCTTGGGAACCCCTTTCCCTGTCTCTAGGTTCGGGGGTGCCAGACTATGATGCAGACAGAATTTAGCACCATCCTGTCTTGTCTCCACTCCAGTCCCCAAGGTACTCAGCGTCCCCATCCTCCTCCCCCTTGGAGGAGGACATTTTTGCCAAAAGCATTAGAGAACTGTTATGGACTGAATGTTTGTGTCCTGCCCACTCCGCCAAATTCATATGCTGAAACTCTGATGCATCCCCAGTGGGACTGGTATTAGGAAATAGGGCCTATATAATCCAGGTTAAATGAGAGCACAGGGTAGGGCCCTGACCCAACAGGATTAGTGTCCTTATAAGATGAAACACCAGAAGGGTGCCTGGATGGCTCAGTCTGTTAAGCAGCTGACTTTGGCTCAGATCAAAGTGGGTTCGAGCCCCACATCAGGCTCTGTGCTGACAGCTCAGAGCCTGGAACCTGCTTTAGATTCTGTGTCTCCCTCTGTCTCCCTGCCCTTCTCCCACTGTCACTCTCTCACTCTCTCAAAAAATAAACATTAAAAAAAAAAAAGGACGAAACACCAGAATGTTCTCTTTCAAAACCCATGCACCGAAGAGAGGCCATGTAAGGACACAGCAGGAAGGTGGCCGACTGCAAGCCAAGAACAGAGCTCTCACTAGAACCTGAATCAGCCGGAGTCTTGATCTCAGACTCCCAGCTTCCGGAACTGTGAGAAGATAAATCTCTGTTTATACCCAGTCTGTGTGGTATTTTGTTGTGGCAGTCCCAGCGAACTCAGACAAGAACCGAAATATTTACAGATTGAAATGAAATCAAGTGTGAGAGATGCCTCAAAGCAGTACAGAAGAGGAAGTGAGCAGAGAATAAACAGGATTGGCTGCAAGCCAATAATTGTTGAAGTTTGGTGACAGGTGCATGGCAGGAAGGGGGGGTCGCACTTTTTCTCTCTACATTTATGTGTTAGAAATGCTCTCTAATAAAATATTTGGGTTTTTTAGTTTGCTTATTTTATTTTGGAGGGGGAGGGGCAGAGAGAGAGAGAGAGAGAGAGAGAGAGAGAATCCCAAGCAGGCTCCATGCTACTGGGTCTGAATGTAAAATGTACTTCTTACTGTGGGTCATGGTCAAAAGACCTGGAAAGTCATTTCTCATGGTTGATTTGACCATGGCCTCCACAGTCAGATTGCCTGGGTTCTGGTTCAGCCGCTTCCTCCTGGCTGTGTCGCCTTGAGCAAGTTACTCCACTTCTCTGTGCCTTAGTGCAGCTAATAATCACAGCCTCCATCCTAGGATCGATGTGAGTTTTAAGTGAGCTAATACGTGTCAAGTGCTTCCAGCCATTCTCCTAACACAGTGCAAGAGCTCAATACGTAGCAACTATTACTGTAGTGGCCATGATATATAAAGCGGATGGTACTATCGCATCAGGAATTTGTTGGCCTGAAATGGGAGGACGTAGGTTTTATAAGAAGAGAAAGACAATGCGCGACCACTGTTACAGAACGAAAACTCACTGAGTAAATTTGAGGATCCAGTTGGCTTTAATCAACAATTCGTGATTCGGTCAGCATCCCATCCAGTATCAGACAGATATCTGCTCCCAGGAGCTGTACAATATGGAGGGCTTTTACGGGCAGGGGGCAGGGCAAGGAGGTTATTAGCAAAAGAAAAGAAAGGCTTATTTCAGTCAAGGTTATCTTCCCTCAGGGAAGAGATGTGGTCTTATCATACCTCACTATGCTGATGGGGAAATTCCAGACTGATCGCTTTAAAGTTCCACTTCTAGGGGCCCCTGGGTGGCTCAGTCAGTTGAGCGTCCAACTTCAGCTCAGGTCAAGGTCTCCTGGTCTGTGGGTTCGAGCCCCGCGTCAGGCTCTGTGCTGTCATAACAGCTCACAGCCTGGAGCCTGCTTCAGATTCTGTGTCTCCTGCTCTCTCTGCTCCTTCGCCACTCATGCTCTGTTTCTCTCTCTCTCTCAAAAAATAAACATTAAAAAAATAAATAAAAATTAAAAAATGAAGTTCCACTTCTGGAGAGGCTGACATTTCAGTAGTCTTAAAAAAAATTCTTTTTTAACATTTATTTATTGAGAGATGGAGCATGAGCAGGGGAGGGGCAGAGAGAGAGGGAGACACAGAATTCGAAGCAGGCTCCAAGCTCCCAGCTGTCAGCACAGAGCCCGACTCGGGGCTTAAACTCACGAACCGCGAGATCATGACCTGAGCCGAAGTCAGATGCTTAACCGACTGAGCCACCCAGGCACCCCTGACATTGCAGCAGTCTTAAGTTTACTATCCTGGGGCAAGTGAGTCTGCTTTGGGCCTTTTCTTTTCTTCCTTCCTTCCTTCCTTCCTCCTTCTCTTTCTCCCTTTCTTTCTTCCCTTCTTTTTTTAAACACGACAGAGGGAATAATGGTGGAATTCTAGGCAGCGTGGCCCTTCAGTCATTTACGAATATTAACTATTTCACTCAGTAAGTATTATGGAATGCCCACTATGTGCTAGTCCCAAGACACTGGCCACAGAGAGTTGAACAAGACAGATATGGCCCATGCCTTCATGGAGCCCACCCTACCTAGGAAGAAAAAGCAAACAATTCATTGTGATAAAAATGTCATTATTAGGAGTCGCCTGGGTGGCTCAGTCAGGTAAGAGTCTGACTTCGGCTCACGTCATGATCTCACGGTTCGAGGGTTCGAGCCCCGCACTGGGCTCTGTGCTAACAGCTCAGAACCTGCTTCTGATCCTCTGTCTCCCTCTCTCTCTGTCCTTCCTCTGCTCTCTCTCTCTCTCTCTCTCAAAATAAATAAAAGTTTTTTTTTTTAATTCCATTACTGGGATGGGAAACAAAATAGGGTGATGGGGAACCGCAGAGAGGGGGAGGCGGTAACCTGACAACAGATTGTTGTTAAGACTCAGCCAAGGGGCGCCAGTCTGGCTCAGTCAGTAGAGCATGTGACTCTTGATCTTGGGGTTGTGGGTTCGAGCCCCACGTTGGGTGTAGAGATGACTTAAAAAGACTCAGCTAAGAGGAAGACTGGGAGCCAATGCTGGGAGGCGAGAGGTCTGGGAATGAAAGCAGCTTCCCAGTAGGGTAGCTGGCCCACCAGCCAAGTGTGGCCTTTACGTTGAAATCCATGAAAATGAAACAGAATTAAAAACTCAGTGCCTCAGTGCTCAAAAGCCACACTGTGCCAGACAGCGCCTAGGGCAAGTGTCCAGAACATTCTCATCATCTCGGAAAGTCTGTCAGCCGGTGCTGGTGGAGACCCCAAGCTGTGCTGTCCATCGTGGCAGCCACTGGCCACAGGTGGCAGCTGAGCACTTGAAACGTGGCCTGTGCCACTGAGAAATGGAATCTCAATTATTTTATTTTAATTAATTAAAATTGAAATTGAAAAAAGGATCTCTAATTCAGTCATTGGAAGACTTTTTTTTAAGTTTTCATTTATTTATTTATTTATTTATTTATTTATTTATTTATTTATTTTGAGGGAGAAAGAGAGAGCCCGTGGGCAGGGGGGAGGGGCAGTGAGAAAGAAAGAGAGACTCCCAAGCAGGTTCCGCACTCACAAACCGTGAGATCATGACCTGAGCCGAAATCAAGAGTCGGATGCTTAACTGACTGAGCCGCCCAGGTCCCCCTGGAAGGCTACTAATTCTATTTGGAACAACTCGGGTGTATGAATCCAGTTTCCAACTGCACATTTTATGAAATCTAAATACAGAGCAAGTTGAAATATGCTCTCAGAGGAAAACAAGCCCACTGGATGGTGAAGACGCAGTACAAAACAACAAAGGTAAACCATGTCATTAATAAACTTTATATTTGATCATATATTGGGATGATAATATTCTGAGTATATTGCACTAAAAAAAGATATTATTAAAATAATCTAGCCTGTTTCTTTTCATTTTTAAATGTGGCCATTAGGAGACTGTCAATGACTTACGTGGCTCAAATTTATTTCTTTTTTAAAAAAAATTTTTTTAAGTTTATTTTTATTTTGAGAGAGAGAGAGAGAGAGCACGAGCAGGGTTGGGGTAGAGAGAGAGGGAGAGAGAGAATCCTGAGCAGCATGGAGCCTTACATGTGGCTCCATCTCATGAACCATGAGATCATGCCCTGAGCCAAAATTGAGAATCGGATGCTTAACCAACTGAGCCACCCAGGTGCCCCAGGTCAAACTTATTTCAATGAGACAATGTGGGACTAGGGTTTAGAGAGATGGGCAGTGAGCCAAGAGGTCTGTAGTAGATATGGAGGTCTTGTTGGCTCAACATGGATTTTGAACTTCTTCCTGGGTAATGGGGAGCCACGGCAGGTGTTTGAGCAGAGCAGTGATGCCTCTGGAGGATCTTCCTGGCAGCTTTGGGGAGAATGGGGTGGAATGGGATACCAGTTGGAAAGCCATTGTCATCAAGCTCAGGAGAGTGGCTTGGATTTGAACGGTGGCTGTAGGGACACAGGGGTGCTGCCTGTTTCCCTTTCAAGGGGATTTTGCAGACATTTCATCCCAAACTTCTGCTTTTATCTTATCAGCCACCCCCAACTGTGGGGGGACTGGAAAATGTAGTCATTTAATTGGGCTCATGGCGATCCAGAAAAAAAATGGGACCCCGTCCTAAGGAAAACAGAACAGAGGCTGGGTGGGCAGGTAGCCCCCTCCACTGAGAGAAAGTCAGGGAAAGAGAGACAGACGGCCCAGCCAGCAGGGTGGGAGGGAACCAAAGGGAACACGGGGTCTGTACGATTCTGAGAGGGTGGGCTTGGCAGAGGATGTCACCCACCTTCATTTTGACCTCAAACTTTTTTTTTTTTTAAGTTTATTTATTTATTTTGAGAGAGAGAGAGAGAGCACACAGGAGGGGCAGACAGAGAGGGCGAGAGGGACAAATCCCAAGCAGGGCCCGCACCATGAGTGTAGAGCCCGATGCGGGGCTTGAACTCAGGAACCATGAGATCACAACTGAGCTGAAAGCAAGAGTCGGCCACTTAACTCACTGAGCCGCCCAGGCGCCCCTTGATCTCAGACTTTCTAATGAGTAAATTTCATCTTTCCCGCTTATGTTTGAATTCTGGCAAAAGCTCCTGTGGGCAGAGTACCCGCTTCACACGGTAAGAACTGCCCTGAGCCAGCAAGACCCCACGTGACTGACCCCAAGACAGCGATCCCCCTGGCCTTTGCTGCCCCACCTGCACAAACCCCCAACCTCTGTCCCGCATTTTCCTGATAGAAACTGGGAAGTGTTTTCCGTGCTTGGGCACAGTCTTTGGGACACCAGTGTGCTCTCGTCCCGGTGTCGGCCTTTCTTGAAATAAATCCTTTTCTTGTTTCACCTGGTCTGTTTGGGACCCCCAGAGTCCGGTGCTCCTGCACCCCTGAGCCCCAGCTACAGGCTGCTCCCAGGACCCAACGCACCTGAGCGCCAGGCAAGACGAGGCCCCTGGCTCACGGGAGGCGCTCGACAAATATTTGTCAAATAATGTCCGTTTAGCCACGTGAGCATTACTGATAACCTTGGGAAGAGCAGTGTAGTGGAGATGTGGGTGGGCAGGGGAGGGAGAGGGAGGTGAGGCTTGAGTGGGTGTGATTCTTTCCAGAAGTTTGGGTGGGGAGGGCAGAGGCGGAGAAAGAGGCAGGTGGAGGGAGGTACCGCGTCCTGCTCAGCTCTGAATCCCAGGACCTGGCATTATTATTGTTTTTTTATCCCCATGCAGATGAAAAAGCTAAGGCTCCAAGAGGAGGACCGACTTCCCGGGTCTCCAGAGGGGACTGAGATCCAGGCCTGTGCCCTGGACCCCGCCCCACCCCTGCCCTCTCCCACTCCTTCCCAGCATCCTGTTTTTTCTTTAATGAGCTGGCTCTTTGATAATCGCAGTGGGCCTTTTATGAACTAAACAAACCGAGGCTGCAGGGCATTTTTTTTTTTTTTTTAACAAAAGAGCTCATTGAATAAGCAATGGGCTTTTCTGCAACTATTTTTAAAGATGGAGCTGCAGGCTGGGCTATGAGGAAAATCACAGAGTGCAATCTTCTGAAGGTCACCCAGCACCCAGGGAAAAATCCAGAGCTGGGGTGCACCTCACAGACCCCTGTGCGGGGCCCTGTGAGAAGGCAGAGGTCCTGGGTAAGAATCCAGGCACCCGGCTCCGTCCCGCCTCGGGGGCATCCAGGGCAGCGCTGGCCCAGCGTGGCCCTCCAGCCTCTGCAGTGGCCCCAGCCTGCTCCCTGGGACCAGAGGATTCTGCTCTCCGAAAGGTGCTAGCTGTGTAACTCCCATCACCCCCTGCGCTGCCTCTGCCTCTGGTGCCCGCAGGCAACTATTTTACCAATCCGCTCCCTCCCCTGTGCCCTGGGCCAGAGACATGGCTGCCTGTATTTAGGGCATATTCACCGCAGACACTGCTCCATGCTGGGAACCAAGACCTCTGACTCGACCCCTCGCTCAAGGAGCTTGAAGGTGGGACCAACGTTTCTGGGGACGAAGAGCTTTCACGTACATACATCCCCACACCTAATTCCCATCCACTTCCAAGGCACCGTTTCCAGGGAAACTGAGTCTCAGAGAAGTCAGTGGCCACATGTGGCTCAGCTGGGACTCTTCCTGTGTCCATGGTTCCAGCCTTCCTTGTACATGGCAGGGGGCCACCTGTCCCCATATGATCTCGGGCTCAGGGGACGTGGAAGGTCCTGGAACTTCCTGTGAGGGCCTGATTGGTAAGTGCTGACAACCAGATGTTTAGCCAGCCCCGGGAGGGACAGGCTCACTCTGGCTCGTGTGCCAGTAACTCTGACTCTCTGGGCCTCAGTTTCCTCCGCTTTAGATTGGGGTTGGTAACAGTACCAGTGCTATTGGTGGCCGCTAATGTTTCCTGGTCCTCACTATGGGCCACGTGGCACAGAGTCTCCTAGGCAGGCCCCGTTCTTTCCCCCAGTTGAGACAAGGAAAGTGAGACTCGGAAGAACAAAACGACCTGTCCAAGTCCACACAGCTTGCAAGGATTTGAGCCTAGGCAGTCCTGCCCCCGGCTTACTCTGCTGGCTGGAGAGAGGTTGCCTTCGACCCTGGGCGCCCCCTGGTGGTCAGAGCTGCTCCTGCAGCTCAGCCTCTGTTAACTCCCAGGACAGGTGGACCCCTTTGAAGGCCTGAGGAGCAGCAGCTGGGAGCCCACCAGGGCCCCACAGAAGCCAACCAGCCAGGAGGTCAAATCCCAGCTGGCCCACCCCTCCCCCAGCTCTTCTGCCCTTTCTGAAACAAAAGCGGGCCTCAGTGTCCCTTTGCCTCCAGGTCTTTGTATCAGAGGACCACCCATCACGGCTTTCTGGCTTTTGTGGCGAATGCTGAACTCGAGGGTTTGCTCCAGGCCAGACCACTGGGGAGATGGGGGTGCAGAGCCCAGAGGGAGGCATCCGTTCGTTAGTAAGAATGACTGAGTAGGCTACAGCTGAGCTGTGCTGCGTTCCTAGGAATGCTGGTGTTGGCTTGTTTGGACACGAATGCCCTTCCCCCAACACACGGTGAGCCCCCGCGCGTGCAGCCTCAGGCAGGTGGGCATCAGCTGCTCCACCCTCCTAAAGCTTGATGATCTGAGTCATCGGCAACCATCTTCCCGTTGTTCCCTCCAGAGTGTCAAATAAAAACAAATCCAGGCTTCGTAAGAGAGACTTTATGCGAGAGGGAGAATGCTCTGGCCATCGGGTCTGTCTGGGGGGAGGCAGAGAGCCTCTCTGCTGCAGAAGGGAGCAAGCAAAGCAAAAAGGAGCCGGCGTGGGAAAGCGGGATGGAAGGTCAGCGAAGGCCTAGCTCTATTCCAGGGATTGCTGGAGGGGCTGACTGGTGATCCAGGCTGAGGACTGAAGTTGAGCGGCCCCGAGGAAGGAGAGACGTGTAACCAAAGTTTGGTTAACAAGCCCTTGGCTCTGACTGACCAATGGAGAAACACAGTTCAGGTAATCATTTATGAGTCCACAAAAGGGGATTTGGAGGGTCTGTGTCTGTCCTTGTCATAGGTAAACAAGGACGGGGGGGGTGGACATCCATGAGTCTTCTCTACGTCACGTGGAGGAGGTTCATTCTTTGCAACAAGTCATTTTCCCGAACACAAAGGGTGGGGGGTTCCTTTAAGAGCTGCTGTTTTGCAGGAGCACGGGGCTTAGGTAAAAATCCACATTGTCGGGAGTCAGAACAGTGTTCTCATTAACAGATTGAATCTGAAGATAGCAAAAATGTTCATTGTGTCCACAACGAAATACAGGAGTAAAGAGATCAGAGGCAATAATCTTGGTCCTAATTGTTAAAATCGGGCAGAAGTGAGCATGTTGCCCTGGGAATAGCTAATAGCTAGTGGTGTTGCTCGTAACAAGGCACTGGCTGGACTGTTTGCTGCGGTCTGTGCCCCATTGAGCTCAGAAGCCTAGAGCGTCTCCCTGGGAGACCTGGGCCCGGGAGGAAACCTTGTGGTTTTCTGCCAGAAGAGCCACACACACATGGTCACCAGAACTCTCGTCGCTATGGTCTGGGCTGGAATCAGGAAAGTCAGCCTCTTCTGTACCAGGCCCTGTGCTGGGCTCTGCACAGATTTTGGGCATGTTCTCCAGGCAGGCATGGGGACAGCAGGAGCGACAGTCCCTGACATTGGTGGCCGTTTCTGTGGCTCTTGGCTGGTCATCCGGGGATGGAAAGCCCAGGAGACCGGGCCTTGCTGGTTCATGGCTGCGTTCCCAGCACTTGGCAAGGTGTGAGCATGCCGAATGAATGAAGGGTGAGCCCTGACAGCAGTGGGGGTGTGGTTAGACCACACGCATCATGGTGAAAGGGGGAATGTTACCGTGAACGAGGCGGGAAAGCCAAGTAGGAGTAGCCTGAATGCCAAGCTAAGAGTTTGGACTTGGTGGTAAAGGTGATGGGGGTGCCTTTGAGGTTTTCCAGCTGAAGAGTGAGCTGATCTAAGCTCCACTTGGGGCCAGAGGTTGTGGTTTCTGTTGGCACCTGTCATGTCCCTCCAGTCTCCTCTGGGACCAGGCTGGGGGTGGCCCAGCGCCCAGTGGAACACTCTTGGGGAACGGGTGGGGGAGGGGCGGGGGCGGGACGGAAACTCCTGCTTGAGTGGGAGCCACTCTGCCAGGGAGGCCCTGCCTTCCCTACCTTGCTCTGCGGCTGGCTTCCTCTCAGAAGAGCTTAGAGCACCCCCTGCTGCCTGTTCCGGGATGCACGCTGGGGCTTTGCGGGGGGCGGGGAACAAAATGAAAAGGAAAGCTAGGTCCACATCTCCGCTGGCAGGACCTCTGCTCTGACCATGGTCTCCGAAATACTAACTCAACACATGACTCTCATGACTTTACAATGTGGCCAGCATGCTTTGCATCACCAGCTCTTGAAGCGAATGTGATTCTTCACGCTCCTGCTTCCCGGGTCTGGGGGTCTCAGCTCCCACTCTGGGGGCCCCAGGAGCCCCCCCCCCCCAAACACACACACATGTCACCAGGTTCTGGAGAACTCCAGGTTTGGCCTGTGTCAAGGGCTGAATAGTGTCCCCACCCAAGATCATGTCCGCTTGGAGCCTCAGAAAGTGAAGCTTGTTTGGAAATAAGGTCTTTGCAGGTGTAATTAGTTAAGGAGCTCAAGATGAGATCATCCTGGATTTCCAGTGGGGCCCGAATCTGATGGCTGGTGTCTGTGAGAGGAAGGAGCTCGGGGACGTGGGGGAAGAAGGTCACGTGGAGGAGGCCCGAGACTGCAGCGACGGGTGTCAGAGACAAGGAGCCCAGGGTGGCCGGCAGCCACCAGAAGCCACTGTGTGAGGGTCGCCACCAGCATTTTATCCCACTCCCGAGGCCCAGAGCACTCGGTGTGCCATTCACTTGCATGCTTGGACCCACACCCATGCATGCACACCCATGTGCACAGGCACATACACATGCATGCATGTGTGCAGTGTACAGAAAAGAAGAGACGCAAGCTGGTCACAGAGACAGAAGAAGTAGATGTGGAGGGAGCCTGCTGTCACAGTGGTCCTAGCTGGGAGCAGCAGCTGGCCAGCACTGAGGGAGGGGTGTTTAGCACAATGATTAGCACACCCTGGATCCCTAAAGTCCTCCCTGTCTCTCCAGGGTCTGTGTGCAGGGATCCAGCCTGTGGCCTCTGCTCCCACTCCTTCCGCGACCCCAGCTCTGTTTCCTCCTGCGGGGACGAGGCAGCCCCTCATCACAGGGGGCGAAGGTCCCGCGAGCAGATGAGAGATGCTGCCAGGGAGGCAGAGATGGCTTTCCTGCCTCTGGGCCACGGGGGATCAGAAAGATACCCACTGATGAGGAGTTCACTTAGGAACCATCCCTCACCAGCGAGAGGCGTGTGCGTCTGCGACACAGATCTGGTCAGAAGCCGGAAAAGACGGCGGAGACCCCAGGAGGGTCGTGCAGCGCCCCTCTGTCTCGACGCACACCTGTTCCTCCAGAATCCTTCATCTTCGGTCTCCACAACAGCCTCTTGCCATGAGGCAGCGAGCCGGGAAAGAAGCGTGCGCGCCTGGATCTGCTGGGCCCTCGGTATAGGGTCTGTCGATGCTGCCGGGATGTTCTCTGAATGAACGCCTGGAAGATGCACCCATTCACTGTCATTTTTTTTTAATTGAAAAAGAGTTGATGAGGTTCACGTAACATACAATTGACCGTCTTAAAGCAAACAGTTCAGTAGTGCATTCTGGACACTACCCCTGTCTCTAGTCTCCAAGTGTTTTCATCGGTTCAGAAGAACACCCGCTACCGGCTAAGTTATCACTTCCTGTTCCTCCCTCCCAACCGCCGGCCAACCACTGATCTGCTTTCTGTCTATGGATTTGTCTATTCTGGACATTCCATACGCATGGAGTCACATAGGTGGCCTTCTTTCACTGAGCATTGTGTTTTCAAGGTCAGTCCACATCATGGCAGGTATCAGTACATCGTTCCTTTCAAAGGCAGAATAATATTCTATTGTGTGTATACACCACAACCCAACTTGTTTGTTTATCGAGAGAGAGAGAGAGAGAGAGAGAGAGAGAGAGAGAATCCCAAGCAGGCTTCACACCCAGAGCCCAACACAGGGCTCCATCCCATGACTCTCGGATTGTGACCTGAGCCAAAATCAATGAAGAGTTGGATGCTCAATCGGCTGAGCCACCCAGGCGCCCCCACAATTTTTTAATTCTTCTGTTGATGGACGCTTGGGCTGTTTCCACCTTGTGGCTATTGCAAATAGTGCTGCTATGAACATTCGTCATGAGTGCGTATCTGAGCCTCTGTTTCCAGTTCTTTTAGGTGCATACACCTAGGAGTGGAATCACCACACACTAAGCATGTAACTTTTTGAGGAACCGCCCACCGTTTTCCATTTTCCATTCTCACCAGCACATCCTCGCCAATACTTATTATTTTCTGTTCCTGTTGTGTTCTGTTGTGTTGTTATTATAGCCATCCTAGTAGGCATGAAGTGGTATCTCATTGTGGTTTGATTTGCATTTCCCTGATGACTAATGATGTTGAGCATCTTTCCATGTGCTTAACGGCCATTTGTACATCTTCGTTGGAGAAATGTCTATTTCAAGTCCTTTGCTCATTTTTTAAATTGGGTTGTTTGTCTTCCCGTTGTTGGATTGAAAGAGTTCACTCTTCACACAAATTGTGCAGAACAAAAAAACGAAGGCTAGGATTGTCACTTGCCCGAGGTCTTGGGAACCTGGCGACCCCTCAGATCTCCACTTCTGCAGCCCCCTCCCTGCCTCAGCTGCAGTTAGGTTATTTCTGTGGCTGGAGCTGTTGGCTCGCGCTGACCTGTGGACACCTCAGAAAGGCTATTAGGGAAGGAAAAGATGATGCAGAACAAAGGGGGTCCCCTCTTCCTGAGTCCCAGGAATGCCTCTGTCTTGGAAGGGGCTGAATGCTCTGGAAGCTGATTCCCGGGTAGGCTGCTCCAATTGTGTGAGTGTGAGTATGCACATGTGTGTGGCGTGTGCCTGTGTGTTCGTGCATATTCACAGCTGTGCACGCGTCTGCAGTTGACAGAGCTGCCAGGACCCACACCATCTGTGTCCTTTGTGTCCCCTGCTGTGGCACCTGCCAGCCACCACTGGAAGGAGGAAACTGCGCGAAGCATGGCTGGGTGGGGCTGCCACCTGCTGGCCACACTGGGCACTGCAGGTGGACCTCAGGCTAGTGTGGGTGGCCCCGCCTCGTCTCCCGGGTCAGATGCTCAGGGCAACAGCCAGAAGAAAATAAAGTCCCCCCTGTTGCCCCCGCGCCCTTAGGACCTCTCTAGGGGGCCTGATAGCCTTCTTAGTACCATGAGCCTCTCTCCAGTTCAATCAAACCCTCAGAATAAAGTTTTTAAAAACTTAATATAAAATAATAGGAATTCCAAGGAAACTACACTGAAATACAGTTATCAAAATAGTGATTGTAATATATGTCCTTAGTGAAATAAGACCCAGCAGCAGGTCTACCAGCAAATGTAATTTTGAAGACGTGGCCAGCATAGAGGACATTTGGGGAGACCCGCAACAATTGAAATGTTTTGTGAAAACACTTGTGATTTCTATGGAAGGCAAAGCCATGGGAACTGCTGATGGCACTGCCTAGATTTGTGGTGGATGGAAACGCCACGATTTGATTAAAGGTTTGTGATGTTGGAGATGCAGTTTCTCCCATCCGAGCTTGCAAATTCGCTCCATGGATCCCTTGGGGGTCGGGCACCCCAGGGTAAAAGCCCCTGGCCCAAACCCTGCCTGGTGGCCCCAGCTCCTCCCCAGCCCCCTGGCCAGATGCCAAGCAGGTCCCCTCCAAACTCACCCCTTCAGCCCCTGCCACACCATCCACAGCCTGGCTGCCTCCCTGCTCCCACCCTCTGATCCCCTTGTTCAACACAGAACGAGGCATCATGCTCAGAAGCCAGCCCAGTGGCTTCCTGCTCTGATGGCCGACAAAGAACAGAACCAATTTCTGAAATGCTGTCACATGAGGCAGCTCTAGGTCCTCTAGGCAGAGAAGAACCACCCCCTCCTGCCCCCCGCAACTGATAACGGTCCCTCTTTCCAGGATACAGGCAGGGAGACCTCTGAATCCTGTCACCTGGACATCACCCCAAGACCCAAACAGAGGCTTCCAGACCATTTGTCCTTCTGGACCATCTGGGGAGAGATACTGAGTCCTATCCTTAGAATCTTCTCTTTCCTACATTCCGGACATTGTGAAGCCACAAAAGGGGGAAGGGCATTTTTCCTCCCTTCCCGGTGATACTTAATGAACCCCTGCTGCGTGTTGGGCACTGTCCTAGGTGCTGGAACTACAGACAGTAAATGCAGTAGTCCCAAGGCCCTTCCTTCCTGGAGTTTTTGTTCTGTGGAGGGAGGCAGGCTAAACAAATAAATTAGTAAAACGAACAGTATGCTCTAGGGTGATCTGTGCTCTCGGGAGTGGGGAATACGAGGTACAGGAGGCAGGGAGTGCGGGGGTCAGCCTCACTGAGCAGATGGTACTGAGCAGGAGGGAGCCCTGTGCCTGTGTAGGGAAGAGCATCTGGCAGGGGGACAGGCAAAGCAAAGCCCCGAGGAAGGCAGAACAGCAGGGGGGTGAGGGCAGGGAGGCCAAAGGGCCAGGTCCTGCTACCCTACGGGCCGCCGGTAGGACTCTGAGCTGGGAGACACCGAGGGGTTTGGGTGGACGAGGACAGTTGGTGCAGTTGCGCGCGCAGGCTTGGGGCAGAGTGAGGAGTGGGGCCCTGCAGCGGGGAGGCCTCCGCCAGGGCGGGGGAAGCGGTCGGGCGCCAGACCGGACCCGTTGGCTGGGCGGGTGGGCACGCAGCGGGAGACGGAGCTGCCAAGCGGACACGGGGAAGGGCATCGGTTTCCTGTGGCTGCGGAAACACATCCCACAACCCGGGTGGCTTAAAACAACAGAAATCTATTTTCCCTCCAAAATCCCCTCCCCCCACGTCTCATTGCGCAACCGCAACCGTATTTGGAGATGAGGCCTTTAAAGAGGGAAGTGGGCAGAGACCGCATAACAATCCAGGGGCACCTTGAAGACCCGCCTTGCTCAGGGTGAGGAGACAGCCTGCAAAGTATACAGCTCTGCCTCTCGGCCCAGCGTGCACCCGACAGCCTGCGTACCCCCAAAGTTTGCAGGCCGAATGTTTTCCTCCCGAGTCGGACCGCAGCTGTGTGCATCTTCAGTTGGCAAAGTTACCCCTCCCTCTACCGCTCCATTTTTCTCCTGCATTTCTGTCCCAGTGGTTCTTTCTAGCTCTTTCATGTGGGTGACTATTTGTTTTTGTTTTGTTTTTATTCTTTTTTTATGTTTTATTTATTTTTGAGAGAGAGAGAGGCAGCACGAGCAGGGGAGGGGCAGAGAGAGAGGGAGACACAGAATCTGAAGCAGGTTCTGTGCTGTCAGCACAGGGCCCGACGCGGGGCTCGAACCCGCAGTTTGCGAGATCATGACCTGAGCCGAAGTTGCACGCTTAACCGACTGAGTGACCCAGGTGCCCGTTTTTTTTTTTTTTTTTTTTTTTAACTGTCTTAACTTCTGTAAGACTAACACTGGAGCACCCCAGTTTTTACAGATACAGATCTCCTTCTGTAGCACAAACAACCCCTTCTGAATTCCTCTGGGTGGAGTTTAGGTGTCTTAATCCTGGGTTCTCTTGAAGGCGCGTGCAGGGACAGAAGCTGTATATATCCCAGCAGGGAGTGGTTCTAAATGACGTGTGACACGTAGCCCTCATCTGTTGGGAGCACACTAAAATAACTCAAGGCAAGAACAGCCCCCTCTCTCCCCCAGCTTTCTCCAAGGTCTTGTTTGATCCTCGGACGTTATCCAAGGCACAGGGGTCCCCCACAACACACTCAGGTCCCTTCTCATCCCGAGGCCTGACATACCGACCCCGGGTCGGGGGGCAGAGCAAAGGTGTAGGTGGCAGCATCCGCCCCATATGCCAATGATGCTGAAGCCTGACAGAGTTCCCCCCATGACTTGGCTCATTAAACGTGGGGCTTCCCAGAGTGGGACAGCCACGGTGGGGTTGGGGTTCATTCCTACCCATGTCCAGCTTGGGGCTTGGGGCACACCCGCTGGCTGGGTTGGGTGGTGAGGGTGGTGGGAGAACAGAGGTAATTAAGAAAAAAGCCCAGGGGCACCTGGGTGACTCAGTCAGTTGAATGCTCAGCTCTCGATTTCAGCTGAGGTCATGATCCCAGGGTTGTGGGTTCAAGTCCTGCATCAGGCTCTGCACTGAGTGTGGAACTTGCTTGAGATTCTCTCCATCTCTCTCTTTCCCCCTCTCTCTCCCTGTGCCCCTCTACCCTGCTCACTCTGTCTCAAAAAAGGAAGGGGGGGTGCCTGGGTGGCTCAGTCGGTAAAGGGCCCGACTTTGGCTCAGGTCATGACCTCGTGGTTCTTGAGTTCGAGCACCGCATCAGGCTCCGTGCTGATAGCTCAGAGCCTGGAGCCTGCTCCAGATTCTGTGTCTCCCTCTCTTTCTCTGTCCCTCCCCTGTTCATGCTCTCTCTCTCTCTCTCAAAAATAAATAAATGTTAAAAAAATTTTTTTTTATAAAGCCCAAACCTCTTCTGGAAGAAAAGGAGCTTAGGAAGAAGCGGACTCGGAGTGTGCAACTCAAAGTGTGGTCCTTGGACCAGCAACATCAGCGGTATCTCGAATCTTGTTAGAAACCTAGAATCCCAGGCCCTACTCGTGACCTCCCGGATGAAAGTCTGTGGCTTAGCAAGACCTCTGGTGATTCTCAGGCACATCCAAGTTCAAGAAGCCCTGCAGGGACCAGAGGCGCTCACACTCGATGGGGCACCAGGACTCCCGCGGGCCTGTGGGGACACAGGTGGCTGCCCCTGGCAGGTGCGGACTCAGGTGGGAGTGGGGCCCAAGGCTCTGCGTTTCCAAGTCCCCTGAGCGCAGCCTTCCTCCCCACTCCATCTAGCATCTGCTCGTCTGCTCGGAGCCTCAAACCTGGCTGCATGTTGGAGTCACAGGGGGAGAAGGAGGAGGTGGAACCGGACCCGCCTCCACAAGACCCGCCTCAGAGTCCTGGTGGCTGTTTAAGGAAGACTAGTCAGCACGACTGACCGGTCCCCGACACCCCAGACAGCAGCTCCGTCCACACCTGCCAGAGAACACAGAGGGGATGCCCTGCTGCCACAAGGCCCAACCCCCTCCCCGCCGCCCCCCCCCCCTGCACAGAAAAGAAAGGGACTCTGGCTGCCTGGCATATGCTTGGCTATTTGAGAACACACAAGCTTTATTCAGCAATAATGGCAGTATTTCATGAGAATGAGCTGGAAACAGCAGGAGTGCTGTTGTCTGCACAAAGTCTGACAGCAAAGATTACGGCAACGGGGTTTTGCCCCCGCAGCCCTGGCCCTGCCCCAAACAGGGCCCACTGACTCCAGGCTCCTGCGAGGCTGTGCTGGGGCCTCATTGCGGCCTCTTTCTACACCTGCACCTGCCCTCTCCTCGTGCTCTCCCTCCGCGGGCCACTGCCCAGCCCCCTCGGGCTCCCTCTAGTCCTGCCTCCTCCTTCCCAAGGCCACGCAAGAACACCGTCTCCCACAGTGAACCCACGTCCCCACCGGCGTGCTCCTCCTTTGCTGTGAGGCCTCTTCCTCACTGGATGAAGGCGCTATTTTGAAAGCACTTCGCACTCACCAAGCGTTAGCCCTGCCCGCACCCAACCCAACAGCAAGCAGGCAGGAAACGGGACCCAGGAGCCACAGGGACAGTGCACAAAGGGAGGGACCGGGACGAGGAGCTGTGGGGGCCAAATGGAAAAAGTCAGATGTCATTTTGGTTCGAATTCAGGACCCAGAGAACATTAACTGATACACAGGAAATCATCTGAGATGCCTGTGTGACGCATGTTGTGTGTTTGTGTGTGTGTGTGTGTGTGTGCGCGTGTGCACGCATGCACTTGTCTCCGTACATACGACCTTTTGTGACGTAGCCTTAACCATTGGTGACCATCCACCTGGTTCTCTGACCTGGGCAGGGCCATCTGGGGGAGGGAAGCCCGAACCGCAGACGGACGGCCAAAGTGCCGACATGGGAAGGATGGGTGAGGGGCAGCCAGGCACGCCTGGGAGAGAGGAGGGACCCCGTCAAGTGTTGGGGGTCCTGCTTGGGGATCTTCAAAGGCAAGGGGGTGGGGTGGGGCTGACTGAGAGGGGCTTACAGCAGAGGCTGGACTGTACAGATGGGCTGATGGCAGGGGTGTGGGGCTGAGGTGGGGGGGGGGCTCGTGGCGGCAGCTGGAACTACGGATGGATGGCCAGCAGGGTGGACAGCCCCGCGCACATGAACCCCTCTCCTCGGTGGCACGCGCCACCCTGTCTGAAGCGCCCAGCGGGCAGTCAGTTAGCGCTGAGACGGGACTGGGGGCTGCTCACACAGTGTAAGTTTTGACAGATTTGTAGAGGGGCGGCAGGAGCCCATGGTTCTCGCGGACAACTTCCAGGTACTCAGATGGAGTCTCCAGCAGGAAGGGCCCACAGCACATCTGGCAGCAGCACCTGACCCCAGCGGGCGGCTCCGGGTTCTTGTCAGACATGGGGGAAAAGTCAAAATCAGCCACCTATGGTGAACAAAACCCCATGGGTCAATCACCCGCCTGCCGGACCCCCTTCAGGTGGCCTTATGAGCTCAGCTGCCTGGAGACACACAGTGCTTTCCCTGTGCCTTTGGCTTTTCTGCTCTCTGGGCCTCCCCGTGGTGGCTGCCCTCTCCCTTACCAGGGGCACAGCTGCTAGGCAAGGGGTGAGCACAGGAGTTAAGTCACATGGGAAAGAGCCAACTCAACTTGGCCCAGTCTGAGCGCCTCTTGGGCACATCCTCCCCAGCCCCAGGACCTCACTCTGACATCCAGACCCCCTCCGGGTCCCGTTCTCCAGCCGGAGCCTGGTGACCCGGCCTCCACCCCCCTGAATACCCACCTCCACCATGTCCTTCTGATGAGCGGCATTCCGCAAGGTCATGTACATGATGAAGGCCAGCATCATGGTGATAAGTGTGGCGCACGGGAAAGCAAAGACAGCCGGCTGGATGCCTGGGAGTGAGAGAGGATGAGGTCATGGGTCTGGGGAGTTGGTGGAGAAGGCTCGCTCTCAGACCACAATGGGGCATAGGACAGTCAAACCCCACAGGAGCTATCTTTTCCTTATGTACATGCATTGAGAATCTCATCTAGGATTCTACAAAAACCAAGCTGGGTGTGTGAGGGCGTTAAAATATGTCCACATGGGGCACCAGGGTGGCTCAATCCGTTAAGCATCCAACTCTTCATTTTGGCTCAGGTCATGATCCCATGGTTCCTGAGTTCGAGCCCTATATAGGGCTCTGTGCTGACAGGGCGGAGCCTGCTCAGGATTCTTTCTCCTTCTCTCTCTGCCCATCCCCCACTCACACACGCATATGCACACACATGCGCTCTCTCAAAATAAGTAAATAAACTCTGGGGCGCCCGCATGGCTCAGTCGGTTAAGCGTCCGACTTTGGCTCAGGTCATGATCTCACGGTTTGTGAGTTCGAGCCCCATGTCAGGCTCTGTGCTGACAGCTCACAGCCTGGAGCCTGCTTTAGATTCTATGTCTCCCTCTCTTTGCCCCTCCCATGCTCATGCTCTGTCTCTCAATAATAAATATGCGCTAAAAATTTTTTTAAATAAATAAACTTTATTTTTTTTAAAGTTTATTTATTTAGAGAGAGACAGAGACAGTGTGAGTTGGGGAGGAGCAGAAAGAGACAGAAAATCCCAAGCAGGTTCTGTGCTGCCAACGCAGAGCCTGACGCGGGGCTCGAACCCACAAAGCCGTGACATCGTGACCCGAGCTGAAACCAAGAGCCTGATGCTTTATCAACTGAGCCACTCAGGTGCCCCAATAAATAAACTTTAAAAAATAAAAATAACACGTGTCCACATATTACTTGACAGTCACTTTCAAGAGGTGTACCCTGAGTGTGGGCTGGACTCAATGGCTTGCTCCTACCGAACAGCACAGGACAGGAATGACGACTTCCCAGTCCAGGCCATAAAAGACACCGCAGCTGCCTCCTTGCTCTCTTGGGTGATGTGCACTGGGGTTGGGAAGCCATGCTGTGAGGACACCCAAGCAGCCTCGTGACTTGTTGTTGCTTTCTCCCCTCCACCAGCCCTGGGCTCACTCACTGACCCTCCTGTCAGGAAACTGCACGGGGGAGCAGGAACAACCCAGTGTCTGCAGTTAGGCGGTCCTGGGTTCGAACCCCAGCTCTGACCAAGCTCTCTGATGCTAACACTGACCCATGAGGCTGCTTCGGGGACGCCACGAAGTGAGGGGCATGAATGTGTCAGGTGCACGGCAGGTGATCAGCAAGTATGGGTTCCCCTCACTCCTCCCCGACCCTGCCCCTTGGTATAGATGCCACAGTAAGGCATGAGGCTGTGCTTTCCAAGAAAAGGCAGCACTGATTACCCAGAATGCTATCTTCTCTGCACAATTCAGGGGGAGCCCAGGCACTCCGTGCCCAGGAGATCTGGGGGAGGCAGTGCCCAAGACCTCTGACGATGGCCACAGGTCACAGAGTCTCTCCACAAGGCCAGCCAGGGCCCAGAGTGGAGCACGGCATCTGCCCAATGGCTCAGACAGGGACTGGGGAGACTGGAGGGGACAGTGGCAGCATCCGGGGCACTTGCCGGGCTGACCGTGGGGGCAAGTGCGGCCGGCAAGGTTTTTTGTGTACCCTAGAGGCTGGGACCTGGGTGGGCACCTGAAAGACCCTTCCTCAGGGTTCTGGCATCCACTTTCTCCTGTCTGTAAGGAAGTGCTTTTCTGGGGTCACGGAAGAGCCCCCCTGGAAAAGAAGGGTAGAACTTCACGCCGCCATTGGCCAATCCTGTGACTATAAGCCAGTGGCTGGGCCTGATATGACTCGGAGAAGAGCATTCGTTGCAGGGGAGACGGCCAGGGATCCTTACAAATGACAGGAACCTTTGTGAGTACCTCCCACTCCCCAGGAGAACCACAACATCCTGAGGGTCTGAGGCTACCACTGGGGACGCTGGTTTTAATGGTGGCAACAGCGGCAGGATCGGGGAGATGGTGGAGGAGGGAGGCTCGTGATCGTGGTGGCTTATTTAGGGGAGCAGCATTCATGATGGGGACAGCGTGGCATTGGTAACATGTGGGAAGGACACGGTGGCGAGAGTGATGGCGGCAAGAGAGAGACAAAGCCGGGTTGGTGCTGGGCAGCATGGATCAATGGCACGTGGTCCAGACGGTGGGCATCCCAACTGGTGTGGGGGAGGGGAGGGGACTGCCGGCAGCAGCGAGGGTGGTGGTGGTCGAACCGCGGGGTGCTCTGGCCCTGGTGTTTGGGGGAGGTACAGGCACGGGCCAGGAGGTTCAGCGATGACTGTCACGTTGGTGGGTCAGCTGGAGGGAGCATACTGGTGGCGGTGGCAGGCTTGACTGTGTGTTGCGGCCTGGGTGGCACGGGAGCAGAGGACGAGGGGTCACTTACTGGAAGGCCACACCTGGATCCTGTGGTACTGATGCGTCTTGCTGATGACATTCTCGGCCCGGATGCTGAAGCAGTAGTCCCCGGGATCCCTGAAGGTGTGGGTCAGGTTGTAGGCCGTGCTGGCCACGGACACCGGGTGGCATTCCCCTTCTTCCAGCGGGAGGCACTCGGGCTTGAGACGCCAGCACACGGTCAGGGGAGGGCTGCGGGGAAATGGGGGTGTCTTTTCAGAAATGGCTCCGCAAAAGGGGCGCCTGGGTGGCTCGATCGACTTTTGGTTCGCGTTCAGGTCATGATCTCGTGGTTTGTGGGTTCGAGCCCCACGTCAGGCTGACAGTGCAGAGCCCGCTCGGGATTCTCTCTCTCTCGCCCTCTCTCTCTTTCTCTCCCCCACCCCCCAAAATAAATAAAATAAAAAGTTAAAAATACGGCTCAGCAAGGAATGGGAGCACAGACCAAGTCTGAGAAAGGCCAGGCAGCCGTGAACTTCAGTGTACTTTTCAGGACAGAACACCTAGCTGTCCTCTAGGGGGTCCTTCCTCTTTACACCTTCCAGACAAGGGAACATGACGGTACAGGTACATAAGATGGTCCCAGAGCCCAAGAGGATGCCAGGCTTAGTGAAGCAAACGGGGACAGGCTGGTAAAACACCCCCCCCCCGCCCCCTCAACCATCACATCTGCCGAGTCCGAGTAGCTCCCACCCCATTCTTCAAGGACCAAGCCCCTGCCCCCAAAGCTCCCGGAAAGCTCCAAAGACCAACTCCAGCCCCATGGCGCATCTTCCTCGTTCCTTGGTCACTTTGCTTGCTCCCCATCTAGACCTGCTTCCCGCCGTCATGTCCGGGGGTTAAGGGACAAGGGTCCTCAGAGGGCTGGGGCCCGGCCGCTGACCTCTGCAGCTCCGTCCACCCTTGTGCAGAGAACATGTCCAGCTTCTCTGTCGCTTACTACAAACTCGGCCCGAGGCTGTTCTTGCTGACGGCCAGGCCAGTTCCTACCCGGGACGGTCTCCTTTCTGAGGCCATGGAAGCAGACCGAAGCCACATACAGAGGGCTTTTCACACGGCTGCTTCCACACCTGCCTTTGCCTCAACACCCACACCGCAGACAGCTCTAAAGGGCCCGTGCTCCCTCCCCGGGACCTCGGGTGTGGAGCCCTGCCCGCAGCTCCTCCATGGCTGCAGGGCAAGGTGGCATAAGCCTTCCCCGGCCCCTAAACCTGGGGCCCCTCAGGAGATGGAGCAGGCTCAGGGTCACCCATGGGAGAGTATGGGCAGGGCAATGCGTCACCCGCTGTCCACCGTGGGGTTCACTCACCTCCCCAGGAAGTTCAAGGTCACTGTCATCTTTTGGAAGGTCTGAATTAGGGTGGGCCCCAAGACCTGGATGCCTCGAAGGGTTTCTGAAAGGCAGAGAGGGGCCCCGTTAGACCCGGAGACTGAGGACAGCTGTCTCAGCGCTCCCACAGCTCGGGGCCGTGTGACCACCGCCTTGTCCTCCCCCAGGCTCTCCCTTCCAAGGGCAGGTGGGAGGTCTGTCCCGGGCGTGCTTGGGTCCTGCCTCCCCAACAGCAGCAGGTTCCAGAGCCCGCTCAGAGTGAGGACACTGGAGGAAGCAGGCGGAGCTCTGGGAACCAGGACCAAGGGCTGGCTCGGTGTCAGTGCCCCTCCCCCATCGCCTGGGCACCGTGGGGAAAGCACCGGGCCCATTAGCCTGCCCGGCAGCACACAGAGAAATCTGCCACAGGGGCCCAAGCGCTCCCTCTTGCCAGAGTCGGGGAGAGGCGGGTTGGGGTCTGGTGGCCACGTGACCTCCTCTGTGGCCTTCAGTGCCCTCTTAGAAGCGGGGATGATGACAGACCACGCAGAGGGGATGCCAGGGGAACAAGAACAGGGGGTGCACAGCCAAGCCCAATCTGGGGCCCGACCAGAGCCCCTCTGATCTGCGCCTGATCCAACCTTGGAAGGAGTGGTGCCCAGGGCTGCCCAAGGGGCCACGTGCTCAACCTGCACCAGCCCCCAGGGACCCACCCTGCAGCTTCAGGGAGGCAGAGAAGTCTCCTGTCTTCTGCAGAACACCCTTCCCGGCATCCTGCGTTGCCTGTTCCCACTCTGCCACCACCTTGAGCTTCACAGTGAAGGTCCCAATGATCGAATAGTTGTAGTAGACCACTGCATCTTCAGTCACCATCTGGGTGCTGTAAGGTGGCAGGAGGGAGACAACGGAAGTGACTCACGTGACCTCTCAGAGTCAGGGGTGTCTGCAGGGTGACAAGCTCAGCCCCCAATGCCTTGTGAGAAAACCACTGGTCATCATAGCAGCAGCCCCCAGAGCCACCAGGACGCAAGGTCAGCTGTGCTTGGGTCAAGTGGCTGCCTGTCATCCTCGTGCTTGTAAGTGACAGGTAGGAGAACTCCCAGCAACAAGTGCCTGTCACCTGCCAGGAAGTGCTCTGCCCCCTTCAGCCAGGAATCTAAAAGAGGCCCTGCATTAGAGACAAGGACAATCCTGGGAGGGAAAAAATATGAACTTTGGAGTTAAGACATACTTGGCTCTAAATCTCAATTCTAGATGTCTTATGTATAGAAATGTAAGCCTTACTTTTCTCATTGTAATAGAGAATCATACCTCCATATAAAGTATATAAATTCCTGCAATTACCTGAATTACTTCAAAAGGAAGTCTAATAACAATAAAGAAAATCTTTGTGTTGATTTCTCAATGCTCTTTATATATGAAGTTTAACAAACCTTTACCTATTTTCCAAATATTTTCTCCCAGTTTAACCTTGTCTTTTGGTTTGATTTACTTCTTTCATACTCAGATATTAAATCTAGTGATGCCAAATCTAGCATTTTTTTCCTTTATAGTGTCTGCCTGTTTTTATTCTTACAAAATGCTTTCCCCGCTGCCAAGTCATCCAATTGCAGGGGATCATCTACATTTCAATCTAGTCCTGGCTCATTATGTGTACTTTGTAATCTATCTGGAATTGCTCTTGTTAAGGATCAGATTGTTTTTCTTCTAAATAGTTAACCCACTGTCCTAGTAACATTTATTAAATAAGTAATATGTCTTTACTCACTGGCTAGAAATACCACTGTTATCATATACTAGATGTGCATTTAAACTTTGATTTGTGTCTGCCTTTTCCATTCTGTTCTACTGAACACACTTTTGTGATTTGTAGTTTTTAAAATACATTTATGTATTTCTAATTGTACTCCCCAACCCCATTCATCATTATTCTGCTTTGATGATCTTTTTTTTCCTTCTGACAATATTCAGAAATTCTCTCTTAAAAGTCTTTTTGAGGTTCTAGGTATAATCTGTGGTTTTATCCACAGAAATCCTACAATTTTAGGTTAAGTTCATTCTCTCAGCTTTTACAGTTTATAACTATTGTGAAAGATTTTTTCCATTGCCATCATATGGAAAGGCTATGATTTTTGTTTTGTAAGCACCCATATTACTAAAATCTCTTTTTAGTTCTAAGATTTTTTTAGTTGGGTCTCTTGTGTTTTCTAGGCCATCTGTGTGTGATGTTTTTGTCTCCTGCTTTACAATATTTATATCCCATTTCTTTTTCTTGTTTTATTTCATTGGCTAGTAAGAATGTTCAAATATAGTAACAATAGTAAATAAAGCATTTAATATTAAAAGAAATGCCCCTAATTAATATAGATGCTGTCCCCTGGTTTGAGACAGATGTTCTAGATGTCCTTTATGTTCTAAAACCACATATATGTTTATAACCATATATGTTTTTATATACATACACACGTATATATACATTTGTGTATACGAATATATGTACGTGTGTGTATATGTGTGTATTTACGCGCCAAATTTAGATGCACTGTAGAAGCTTTGTCACATTCCAGAAATTATACTTATTGGAATATTTATTGGATTTGCATCAAGCTTACAGGATAACTGGAAGGAAATGGGCATCTTTACAATATTAAGATTCAGCATCCTGGTCCTGGACATGATGTACATATGCATCTACTCAAATCTTTGATACCTCTTGGCACACCCTATTGTTTTCTTCACACGGGATCTTGCCCATTTCCAGGTAAGTGTGTTCCTGTGTTTGTTTTATGAACTATTTTTGCTATAATTAGGAGGAGTCCCCACTTTGCTCTCTAATTCATTACTGTACATAAGAAAGCATGCTGGGCCTCTAAGTCTCGTGGGGGTGAGGAGTGGTGCGTGAGAAAGATTACTAAGCCTTCGATGAACTTGGAAAATTGGTCTGTTTCTCTGCCAGACTGAAAAATATCATAAGGAACGCCAAGAAGTGAAAGGCGGAAAAATATGGAATAGAGTGGGAAGGACCATCAGCCCGGGACTTGACGGGACCTAAGTGGAGTGAGGGGTCTCCACGGGGCACTCACCCTCACATGAGCTCAGGGTATCTGGGGGCTGGCTGCTGGAGCTGCTGGAGCTCAGTGCTTGACCCACTTCCTGACCTGCCTCCTCCAGCCTGGCTTGTTTGGAGAGGAGAAGTCAGGAGAAATGAAGCTATAACACCCGAGTTCTAACACATGCGTATAATCTCACACGCCATCACCCAGGTATGTCCTTCCGGAGTCAAATGGAGAAAAATTCTACTCTGACCTTTCTTAAAAGGCTGTCTGGAGGCACCAATGACCTCCTCTACTAGGTTGCAGGCACCTAGAAGGCAGGTCCTGTGACTAACTCACCACTGGTCCCCACACACCCTGAGCTTGATACAGAGCAGGTGTTGAAGGAATGTTTGGAGAGAGAGAGAGAATGGGCAGGTGAAGGTCAGAGAGTACAGAGCACTCTGCATGGGACAATGGGGCCACCACCCATAGGCCAAAACTTTGGGGCATCAAGAGGGAAGAGCATACCCATCTCCGAAGTCCCAGTTGTAGAGAAATGAGGCGGTCTTGAAGAAGTTGCTCGGGTCATGGAGGAGGAAGGAAACTTTAAGGACTGTCTTGGTGAGGTAAGAGCTGGGCCAGGGCAGGGAGGTGTTCTGGGAGACAACGAGGTTCCCCACGAGGAGCTCTGGGAGAGAGACCGAAGGTGGGTGAGTCCACCAAGGGAAGGGGAAGGCGGAGCCAGGGAGTGACCTCACATGCTAGCTGGCAGGACAGCCTCTCCCTGCCCTGCCCTTCTGGCTGTCAGGGCTGGGTGGTGGCAGGAGAGGACGCTGCGGGTCCCTGAACACAGAGGCGCACGCCCCCCACATCATTGCCTCTGCTGCACGGACACTGGTGCAGACTCATGGCACACATCACATGCTCAGCGTTGCTCCTGCACCCCTTTCGCCAGGATCCTGAACTTTCTTAGCACAAAAGATGCCCAGGACCAGAAGGAAATGCGTAGGCTTTGAAAGAAGTTTTTGAGAGATATTTCAAATTATTAGAGTCTAGAAAAAAAATGAGCATGTCTACTGATGGGCTCTGTACCCAGTATGCTGGGCTGGGTAAGGACCACCGTTCTGTGTCTCTGTCTGTAAAAAAAAAAAAATTTAGGTACTCATTTTTTTTCAACCCAAAAGCAGAAAGTAAGGTGTGCCTGATAAAGCTCATTTGGAAAATGCAGAAAAGTAGAATGAAAACAAAAGAGACTGCCTATCATTAGGGCACCTGGGTGGCTCAGTTGGTTAAGTCTCCGACTTTGGCTTAAGTCATGATCTCACATTTTGTGAGTTCAGTTGAGCCCCACGTTGGGCCATGATCTCACGGTTTGTGAGACAGTCAAGCCTCACATTGGGATCTCTGCTGTCAGTGCAGAGCCTGCTTCGGATCCTGTCTCCATCTCTCTCTGTCCCTCCCCCACTGGTGCAAGCTCGCTCTCTCTCTCTCTCTCTCTCTCTCTCTCTCAAAAATATAAACATTTAAGTAAAAAATAAAAAAAGAAACTGCCTATCATTCAAACACAACTATTGTTGATGTTTTGAAGAACTGCAAAGCATTTGTGCCTACGTTAATAGCTGGGGTATTACGTACACATGCATATATTAAACAGTTGATCAAATTGGCTATAGAAGTTTGCGCTTTGCTTTTTAAAATCTAATACCCACGAGTATTCTCCAGAACATTATCAGTTGTTTGGAAAGATCATTGTTATTCGTTATACAAATTATATCCATATACTTAGCTAGTTCCCTTACGGCTGTATGCTTAGTTTGGCTAATGTTTTCTTCCGTTATTAGATATTACACACACCCCTGCCAGGAACATTTTTGTGCACAAAGCATTACCCAAATGGAAATGCATTTCCTGAAGACAAATATACTCCAAGAGAGCAGGGCCTTTTTGGAAGGAGAGAGCAGTGGTGGGGTAGGAAGGTGGGAGGAATGAGAACCGACAGGCCAAAAGCTGAAACAGTGCGTAACCATTGATACATATGAATCAGCTGCTCTCCAGAGGGCTGTGTTAATGTATGTACCCCTAGGAGCAACATTTGCTTTCAGTGTCCCTTGCAGCACAACCCTGCCAGCAGTGGGTATTGCCATTTTCTGATCCTCTGTTAACAAACACAGAAGGGACCATGAGTCTACTTTGGGTTTATGTGATTACTGACCAGGCTGGATGTTTTCCTCTGCCCCACATTTGAAGGCAAAGTAGCAAACAGAAAAGGTCCTCACCTGTGATGGGGAGGACAAGGAGGCTCCTCGCCACGGGCTGGCACATCCAGCAGTCGGCAGCGGTGACCCAGACGGAGACAGGGAAGTCCCCGGGCACGTTCCCCACGGCACGGATGGTGGAGCTGAAAGCCTCGTCAGTCTTCCCCGTGAGCAGCAGCGGGGTATGGATCCAGTGGAAGCGGTAGACGCGGGTGTTGGAGGGCAGGACCAGGCTGCCATTTTCGTTGGCCACCAGGCTGGCTGTGATGGTCACCTCCGCCCCTGTGGTGGCAGGGCCATCAGTGGTGAGGCGGAGTTCATATAGCCCTGGAAGCCCAGAGACAAAGACCATTTCAGGAGAGGTGTGACAAGGAACCCCACTGTCCCTGTCTGGGCTGGCTACAAGTGGAGACACTGAGGCCCAGGCAGCTCAAGTGACTTGCCCAAGGGTCATACGGCTAGTTCATTGTCCAGCCCAACTGACTCCATATATTTTCTTTTTATGCCAGCCAAGCAGGGCCTTCCAGAACACAGGCCTGACCCGGCCAGACTTATTTCTCAGCTGTGAAAATAACTGCCAATGTATGTCACAGGAGGGATTAGCTGCCAAAAAATGCCCTCTATTACCTGGTCTTTTGGACCAGACGACACGTCAAACAAAACTCCAATCTGAAACACAAAGCTGAGTCTGGACCCTGTAAGAGTCCTAACGCCTAGTGACAGAACAAGCCTTGGGACAAAGGTCCACTTTGATTCGAGCCAAGCCCTCTTCCATCGTGGTCGGTTTCTGAATCTGTAAAGGAAGAGGTTCTAGATCCGCACTGGCCACGCGTGGCTGTCTGAGTTTCGACTAAAGTGAAACAAAAGTCAAAGCCCACGTTCTCAGTCACGGTAGCCTCATTTCAAGCGCTCAACAGCCACGTGTGGCTAAGGGTCGCCATATTGGCACAGATACAGAATATCTTCATTATCACAGATGGTCTGACTGGACTGCATTGTTCCAAGCAACCTCTGGGATTTCTGCTGGGGACAATGCAGCAACTGTGTGACACCAGCAGTTGACTCCTTGGGGGACTTGAAATGAAATCCTGAGGATGCAGCTCTTACGGGGAACCTGGGAATTAGTCTTGCAGGATCCCAGCAGAGAACAGGGCCTTGAGCATATGGGACAAAGGTTGGGTAAGAGGGCTTTTAAGTAACACTCCCTTCCCAACTACCACATTGAAGGGAAGACTGCTTGTAAACTGAAAATAGAGAAAATTAAAAATTAAAAAATTTTATTAAAAATTAAAATAATTGGGGTACCTGGGTGGCTCAGTCAGTTAAGCATCCGAGTCTTGGTTTCGGCTCAGGTCATGATCTCACAGTTCATGAGTTCAAGCCCCGCATCAGGCTCTGCGCTGACAGTGTGGATCCTGCTTGGGATTCTCTCTCTTCCTCTCTCTCTCTCTGCCCCTCCCCTGCTCTCTCTCTCAAAATAAATAAATAAACTTAAAAAATTAAAATAACCAGTAACAATCACTGTTACCAAATTTGGGCATGTCCTACTTAAAAAAAAAAAAAATTATGCTCGTACTTTGGAATTACATGTTCCACTGTTTCCAATTCTGTATCATGGGCATTTTCCGAAGTCATTATTCTTTGATTGCTTTACATAGCCGCACAACATTTTGTCATACAAACAAGGTAAGATTTTTAAAATAAGGTTTCTTTCCATCATAAAAGTAATACATACGTACGTGTAAAGAATAGTAGACGTGTCCCATTATCCTACCTCCTAAGGACAACAGTTACAACCATACTGCTGTCCTCATGTCTGTTTTTGACGCACAGGAGTTTTTAAATTTTTTAAAATTTATTAAAAAAAATTTTTTTTAGTTTATTTATTTGAGAGAGACAGCTTGAGCAGGGGAGGGGGCAGAGAAAGAGAGAGGGAGAGAGAGAATCCCAAGCAGGTTCCGCACGTTAGCACAGAGCCCGATGTGGGACTCGAACATGCGGGAACACGCGGGGCTCAAACTCTTAAAATCGTGAGATCATGACCTGAGCCCAAACTGAGAGTTGGATGCTTAACTGACTGAGCTACCCAGGTGCCCCTAGAAGTTTTTAATTTATTTTAATTGAGACATAATCACACTCTGCACACAATTTTGAATTATTTTCTCATGTGTCATGTCCGTGGTTGCACTAATGTGAATTTCACTATTGGCATGAGAATCCATCAAGCAGGCGTATCTTTTTTTTTTCTTTTTTCAAGTAAACTCAACCCCCAGCATGGGGCTCGGACTCATGAGATCGAGTCTCATGCCCTACTGACTGAGCCAGTCAGGAGCCCCAAGCTTGTGTAGTTTGATTCACAGAACCCTTCCCTCTTGTCAATAGCATTACTGCTGTGTCTTAGTGACTATTTTCCTGTCATTTGTAAATTTCCTCTATAGGTGAGATTTCTGAAGGGCTCCAGGTTCGAGAGCGTCCAGCCTACGACAGCATACGCCTCACCAGAAGAAGTGATGCAGAAGGAAGGCTGGAGGGGCTGCAAGGCTCACTCTGCTCATTTATTTCACTCACTCCCACCCACCTTCCTGGCCTCACGCACCTGCTCTCCTGGCTTTAAGCACCTCCTGAAAGAAACCAAGTAACAGACCTACTTTCTGGGCTCCAGACCTGCACTGAGCAAAAGAGTAGCTACTAGCCACAGGTAATTAAGCTTAACTTAATTTGATTACTTAAAACTAACCAATACTAAAAATTCAGTTCCTCGGTTGCACTAGCCACATTTCAAGTGCTTCATAGCCAGGGGTGGTTAGTAGCTACTCTTCTGGACAGCACGGACGTAGAATATTTCCTTCATCACAATGTTCCGTTGGAAGGTGCTGGCTCTAGACCCTCTGGAGTTCTCCCCTCCCCATTTTCTGCCATTGCTCTCTGTTGGGCCTGGAGGGACCAGCTGTCCCAGGAATCTACCCTAGGGCCTTGTTACTACCCCTTCCAGCCAGGCACATTTGCTTCCCCTTCATCACTACTAGCATTGCTGAAGGCCAGCATTACTGGCTTCATCCTTGGCCCTGGCCCTCGGCCTCCAGTCCTTCCCCATCTCAGCATCATCCCTCCCACCCCCACCAACAACCTTCCTCCATGCTGATGTGTTCATGGACCAGCTTCAGTGTGGAGTCCAAATTCACATCTTGGCACATCCATGCTGGGGCCGGCCGCTTTAACTCTTACAGCTTCTCCCCCATGTTCTGTCCTTCCTAGCCTCGGGGTCTTTGCACATGCTGTCCTCACTGCCCTTCTCCACCTACATGTCAGGGGATATAACCTCTTCCAGGAAGCCTTCCCTCAACCCCTCACCCCCTCAGTGCTCTCTGAACAGCTTGAGCACTCAGTGGTCCCAACCCTCCTGAGTTGGGATGAAGGTTTCTTTGTCTCCTTTGGCAGGTGCACCACAAGCTCGAGGGTAGGGGTTATCCTCATCTCCCCATGTGCCTAACAAAGTGCTTGGCACATAGTAGGTGTTCAACACTGCTGCTGACCATGGCACCTGGAGAGAAGAGTGTGGCTGAGGGACCAGCCCACCTAGCAGTGCCCCAGGAGAACATTCACCCAGGTGGTACTGACTGAGCCCTTTGCCTTGTGCCCCACAAGTGCTGGGAAGGACCCAGAAGTACAGAACACACTTCCTGCCCTCAGGGAGCTCATGAGAGACCCGCTAGACTCAGCAAATCTGGGACAAGAGCGAGTGTGGGTCCTCAGTGGCATCCCATTTGCCTTGTGGCCGCACTACCTGCCCCCACCAGGGACTCCTGCTCCAGCCTTTCCCCTCATCCATGTCACATATTCCCTGTTCTGAATCCCCTTCCCCAGAGCCATATTTTGGACTGTACGCTCATTTGGACTGGCACTGAAAACGGGACCTGTGGTGTCTTAATCCCAAAGAGTTCCAGATGCTATGGCAGAAATTCCTGCAAGAAAATACAGTGTGTATTTTACACTGAGGGAAAGGAGTGCATTGAGGTCCCCGTGGAACTACCTGGAGTCACCAAGCAGATCTGTACCCACCACCCCCTCCCCTGGGCTGAGTTCTCTTCTCCCTCCCTTTGGCTGCCAGGCTTCACAGAAAGACCATCTCCTCCCTTCTCCCTCTTGCTCCAGCCCCCACCCCCCCACCCCAGGCGAGGAGTGTGGGCCAGAGCGAGGCTGGCAGGTGGCAGGGACATGCGGCTGCATGCTAATGGCCATCCAGCATCTGCAACGAGACTGGAGACAGGCGCATGTCAGCGCTACGCAGATCCGTTGCCAGGGGAATAGAACTCACTAGAGAGCAGACTGGCTGGGAGGAGGGATGGGTGGGGGCGGGGAAGGGCTGTGGCTACAGACACTGGCCCAGCTCCTAAGAGCCCCCACACCTGTCCAGACACAAGGAGGCTCCAAGGACATTTTTTCTCAAGCTTTTTTTTTTTTTTTTAAAGCAGATGTTTCACGCCCCTGGTGATGCTGCTCCTCTCTGTCAGAGCTCTCAGAAGGGCGCAGGGCATCCAAGTGGACCGTGAAGGCTGTGCCACTTGTGGCTGATGGAACCAAGCCCGAGTCCTATTGCCCTCCCCATCTAAACCCATCTTTTCAGGTTGGGGAGCCCAGGCGACATGGCCTTGGAGTACAGAACAGCTAAGGGAGGGGCTGAGGGGGCTCCACGGGTGCACTGAGTGACCCAGAGCTGAAAGGGTCAAAGCACAAAGTGAAGTGGCCACTGCCAGGAAGCCTGACCCACAGAAGCAACACTCACTCACTAGCAGGTCCCCAGGGCTTCCACTTGGAGCGCATTTTCCCTGACGACACAGCATGTGGGAACCTGGAACGTTCTAGAAAATGGCTACGTCAGTTCTTTCACACTGCCCATGTAGGTAGCCTCAAACACTTCCCAGGGTACGTCTGAAATCTGAACATAACCTGGAATTAACGAATGATCCAGGACAAGGACTCTGGCCTATGCCTCTCATGTGGGAGGCACCTGGTGTGGGCTGACCCAAACCCCAGGAAGAATGGAAAGGGCTTCCAAGTCTCTCTGCTTTTCCTGTGGGAGAAGGTATGCTCCCCAACCTCATTCCCGGCTCTCTGGCTCACATCACGAATAGGCCAGGCTGGAAACCACACATGATCTCCAAAAAATTAATTTACCTTTTCTTTTTTTTTTTTTTTAGAATTTTGGCCACCATTGATCACTTCTGAACACAGGTAAACCCAATGGACAGGAGACCCCGTCTCTCTGTGAATTTCCAGGAGGGAAGCAGGTAATCCTGACCAAACATAATTCCCACAAAATTCTATTTTCATCCCTAAGATGCAGGTTTTTATTTTACCTTGGGGCTTTTCTTTCACAATTTTGATTAAATCTCTTCCTCTTTCTACCATTATTGGAAGGGGGCGCGTAATGAAAAAATGTTGGATATTTAACACAAGCACATCCCCAGAGCTGTCCACATCCCACCTGTCCCCCAACAACTCTCCAATCCGGGTCCTTTTGTTGTCACCAAAATGTGGCAGAAAGGTTAATGCTGGCCTTCCGGCGGTGGGGTTGGGGGGAGCACCCAGCAGAACCTGTCAGCTTGGGGTCCATTTTGGAAACCATTCCAAAGACGAAATGGCAGACTGGCCTCTTGGACTCTAAAATCGCAACCTCGCCAAAGTCTTCCTCGAGCGGGGATGGGGGGGGGGGGGGTGGGTACCTCTCCAGATAAGGCGACATTTAAAGGCGCTGCTCCGGGGCAACCTGCCCGCGCTCCCTGGGGGGCTGTGGCGTGATGACCGACCCGCACACTCCCGGTGTCCCCGCATCGTCCTCCTCACCGCTCCCCCCCCCGCCCCAGCGGCTGCGAGGTCCCCAGCCATCGCCCCGGATGCACCGGCCACCGCGCGCGGTTCCCAGGGCAGGGGCGATCCGGAGGTGGCAGCGGGAACCGAGGAGCACGGGGAGACCCCTCGAGTGCCGGGACGACGTCTGGGGAGAAGGATGGAGGGAGAGATGAGAGGGCTTCGAGGGGCCGGCTGGCCACGCTCTCCTCCGCAGCGCGCTGCGGAGGTCTCCCGGGAGGAAGGAGGCGCGCGCAGAGCGCACGGCGCCACCTCCGCGGCCGCGGCTGGCGGCTGGAGCGCCCGCCGGAGACCGCTCCGAGGCCCAGCGGAGGGCGCGGCGCCTTACCTGCGGCCACCCCAGCCGGGGCCAAGGGCAGGAGGCAGGCGAGCCAGAGGACGCGGCTGAGGCGCGGCCAGAGGGCCGGGGTCATGGCTGCGCCGGGAGCCGCAGGAGCGCCGAGGGGACGCGGCAGGCTCGGCGGCGGCCGCTCCTCGGGGCGCGCGGGGCGGGCTGCGCGGGGAGATGCGGGCGCGGCGCTCGCTCGTCCTCGCCTCGCGACGCTGTGTCGCTGCGCGCCGCCGCCGCCCACAGCCAGCCGCGCCGACCCCGGCCCGCGTCAGCCGCGCCGCGCCCCCTCCCCGCGTCCCTCCCTCCTCTCGCCGCACCCCCTTCGGTCCGCACGAGCCCGAGCCCCCGCCTCCCCGAGTCCGCGCTCCCGTCGCCTGCGCCGCCTCCCCCTCCCCTCCCCTCTTCTCCCTCTACTCCTCTCCTCCCCACGATCCTCCCCACGATCCTCCCCTCCTCTCAGCGCCCCGCGTCCGCGCCCGCCGGCTCTGACTCAGCGTCCCCTGAGGCGCGCGCACCGCTGCAAAGCCGCGCGCAGGCCCCTTTCGGTTCTTCTCCAGGTGCCATTTTCCCTCTTGACGCACACGATTTGGAGATGCGGCTCCTCGTTCACTTGGAGCTCTCACTGTGTGCCAGGCGCTGGGAGAAGGGCCTGCAAACGCCTCATATCCTCCCGGAGAGAGGGGCTCAGGTGCCCACCCTGAGACATGACGTTCCTCTCTGTGCTTGCTGTAAAATGGGCTCGTGCTCACACCAGGGCCCTAGCTGTCACTGAGGGCCTTGTGACACTCAGAGAACTGCAAGGAGGAGTGACCAGGCCCCTCCTTGGACACGCCTTGGCCTAGGCAGGCGCTTCCACCTGCCTTAACGGAGCGGAACATGTCTTTCCTTCTGGAAGGTGGCTCTGCCTGGCTGGCCTTCAAGACTGGACGCTGGTTACCAGGATCCCTGTCTCAGCTCTGCCTTTGCTTTCCTCTGTACTTGGGCAAGGGATCCCACCCAGAGGGGGTGGGGGTGGGGGTTGGATGGCCCCTCTGGCCTGGTGGGCACTGATGGGCCACTACTTGAATTGCAGCATGGGAGTGAAGGCACCTATAGGTATGGCCTCTGTCTCTGTGACAGCTGTGGTCCCCACTGAGGATGGGCCCGCTGGCCACACTGCCATCTCACCTTGATGGAGGGGGAACAGATTGGAGTGAGCTCTCCTTCCCCCATAAAGTTAAAAATGCTAGTAGGTGTCACTCCACAGAAGCATCAGTCACCAGCATGGGGACAGTACCAGGCCTAGGAACCGGGAGACTTTGGATCCTTCCTGAGAGTTATGTGACCTTGGGAAAGTCACTTCCTCTCAGTGCCTCACTTTCCTTTTCTTGAAAACGGAAATACTCCCTATGACATATGTTGCCAGGATTAAATGAGTTAATGCTTAGAACAGTGCTTTGGACATTGCACTCAATCAGTGTTGGCTGTCATCATTAGAATTGCTTACAGACCTGGGAAAGTTGTGCTTGTCCATCAGGAACTGAGAAGAAAATTGTGCTTGGAAAAAAAAGTTTGTTAAGGTTAGAAACTGAGATTCAGATATTTAACTATTTAACATTATTCAAAGATCTGGTTATTAGTTTCTTTTAAAACAAACTAAATGCAGGGGCTCCAAGCTGGCTCAGTGGGTAGAGTGTATGACTCTTGACCTTAGGGTTGTTAAGTTTGAGCCCCATGTTGGGTGTAGAGAGTATTTAAAAATAAAGTCTTTAAAAATCTTTTTAAATATATGAACTAAATGCAGAAAACAAAATAATAAGATTTTTTTATGTGTATCTGTATTGCATTGAATGTTACAGTAGTCACACATAGTCGTATCTATGTCACAGAAGCCAAATGCAAGGCCACCCTGAAACTGATACTCAGACTGTGAGGCTATTGGGGGAAAATACCGTATTATGAGACAGTGAATGAGAGGTGGAAGGAACAGTGGTTTTCTTATATTGGATCTTAAGAAGATTCTCTCTGAGGAGGTAACATTTGAGCTCGTCAAGGATGACAAAGAGCCAGCTTTGTGCCTCTGAGGCACAAAGGTGGGCATGATGCATAGTAAGGCAGGCCACCGTGGCTAGAATATGAAGAATGAGGTTGGGAGGTACATAGGGCCAGGGAATGAAGATGAACTGAAAAGACTTTGGAGGGTTTTAAGCAGAGGTGGCATGGATCTAATTTACCTGATAGGGATAGAGTTGACACTGTCTCTGACCTCTAATTCAGGGAAGAGACAAGAAAAGAGATAAAAATCATTACAGTATTTTGGGTACCTTGCTAGGAGAAGCTGGGGCCATGGGAAGTGTAGGGATTTAGCCAATGTTAGAGCTAGGCTTAACTATAGGTCTCTAGCCTGTGCAATGCATCTGAAACTTATCAAAAGATGTCTACCCTCTGCTTTTTTCTCTACCCCCTTCCCACCAAACAATATTAAACAACAAGTGTTTGCACACTGATTTCAGCTCTCAGATTATTCAACCTTCCCCAACTTTGGACTGACTACTTTTGGGGGTGGGGAGTGATTTTGGCTGCAACTTTTTCCACAGTGGAAAAGGTGTTCTGACCCATTTTATTTCTCCCAGGGTAGAAATAAGTGACACCAAATGCATCCACTTAAAATTCCAGCACTTCAATAGAGGATTGTTCTTGGGTAGCAACGTTAAACAAGCAAGGAGCATGCTTCTGAATAGGGCTTCAGGATTTCTTGCAGGCATTACAAGCTGTCTTTATTACGAGGTGTGAAATGTATCTGTCTGGGAAGGGGATACAAAGACTTTGGTAATTTAGCGATTACAGGTCCTGGAAGTGGTGGAGAGTAGTCATCACTTTAATGCTCTGTCCACCTAACCATGGGTTACCAGGAGCAGTTCACTATTCAACCACTATCCTAGATGGAGTCGTAGGTGAGGCCCAACAATACTTTTCCCTTCTAAGGCCCCTTGGTCCAGCCCACGCCATCTCACCTGGGCATCAGGGCGTTATGCCCCACTCCCCTTCCTTCTCATCACTGCTCTATCCTGGTCCAGAGACATATGCCCGCCAGGTATGAGGTGACAGAGATCCTCTGCGCGGTCCAGCCTCTGGGTGATGTAGCCGCAGAACAAATGATCAGGCCGACAATCTCCGAGCAGAACACCAGGGCTTTCCTTGTTTTCCAGCCTTCGCCTTTCCAAGGCCACTGCTTGCCTCCACCTTTCCACTGGGTTAAGAACTACCCCAGAAAAGGAAGGAGGTGGGGGAGAAAACCCCGCCCCACTGCCACGTTCAATTCAGGGATGGACTCTTCCCGGGCCTGACCGCCGCCTCCTAAAGAAGCCCCTTGGGGGCCCACCGCCCTGCAGCAGCCCCCGATGTCCCTACCCTACCCTCTCCGGGCCTGGCTCCTTGAAGTCAGATTTAGGGCAGCAGGAGCCCAAAGACTCCCGCCACCTGCCTGCCCACTTCAACCTTGCCGGCGGCCCCGCCCACGCAGGCGGAGGTTTAAAGGGCCGGGCGGGCCCACCCGGGCGCAACGCCCCTCCCTGCTCCCGCCGCCTGCCCAGGCCGCACCCACTTGGGGGCGGCGCGCCCGGGCCTATTTCACCCGCGGCGGGCGCGGCCGCTTTAAGCGGGGGCGGGACTGCACGGCGGCTGTGGCTGAGAGGGCTTCGCTGGGGGTCGCGGGCTGGAGCTGCAGGAGGCCGGCCGCCGAGGTGAGGGTAATCGCGGGCAGGCGCAGGCAGGCGAGGGAGGGCAGCGGAACGGCCCCAGGAGGCTCGCGCTGCTGCCCGGACCAGTGCGGCGGGGACCCGGCGTGGGGAGGCCTGTGCGGCGGCTCCGCGGAGCGACAGAGGTAGGCTCCGTACGCCGGGTCCCCCTAGGTCCCCCCCCCCCAGCCCCCACCGGGGTCCAGCCCGGGAGGCGGGGGCCGGCGGCCGCCCTGTAGCCTCCGGCTGCCTGGCGGCGCTGGGGAGCTCTGGGAGGCGGACGGCTAGCGGAGCGGGAATTGGCCCTCGGCGCTCGCCGTAGCACGGCTTGGAGGGCGGACGCTGGGTGCCCGGGGACGACGACAAAAGGAGGGAAGCGGAGAGCCGTTTGAGACCGGGAAGAGAGAGCGTGAGGTTGGGGCCCCGTTCCCCCGGGGGCGCCCCGGGCCAGCCTGGCACCTCCCGGCCTCCACGCAGGCCCCTGGCTCGTCCGGTCCGGCGCGGAGAGCGAAGGTAGCGGCGACGACAGCGCCCCCTCTGGTCCGGCGGCGCCGCCTCAGTCGCGGCGCGGCGCGGCGCGGCGGGGCGGGGCGGCCGGGCCGTTTGTCTGTGCGCGGGCGCGGCGCCGGCTCCGGCCTTCCCACCTGGGCCGGGACGCGGGCTTCCGTCGGGCCCATGGCCGGCGGCATCATCGAACTGCTCTCCCGCAGACGGGCGGAATGGGCCGTTTTCCCTTCTCAGCCCACCCCCCACCCCCCACCCTCACCCTCACCTTCACCCCCAGGCCCAGCAGAACGCGGGGCCTGGCCTCTTGGGGCCCCGGGCGATGGAAGAGTTGACTTCGGTGAAAAAGGGGGTCCAAGGAGTTTGGGCACGACCCGAAGTTTCGTAGGCACAGAGAGGCCCTTACCCTGACTCTTGGGTCCCCAGGGATGAGAATATGGGGGCATTCGGTGAAATGCCCGAAAGAGGAAGCAGTAAGTAGTCAGGTCTTCCAGCAGGGCTGACGGAATCCCCCTCTTCTGTCTCCGTGAGTTTTCCTGCCCGGAGCAGGAGGAGCGGGATAGAGCACCTCTCGGCGTCTTTTCTGCATCCAAGTGCTTTTTTTGGTGGTCTCGGAGACCGTGGCCAGAAGAGGCTTTGTGGAGTCAGGGTGTCCCCATCACTTGGGGCACAAGTGTGAGCTGCAAGGGAGTGCATCCGGTAGGCAGGGCTTTTCAAAGGTCAGCAGAAGACGCAAATTAAGTCCTGAAACTGCGGCTTCGTGCCCAGTAGAATTAAACAGTTCTATACACAAGGAAGATGGGTAAAAGCAAATTCATCAGGTTCTCAAGATACTTCTGTGAGGGCTCTTAAAATTCAAACCAAGTGTCAGCCTGGAGAGGTAGCTCCTGAAGTGTGGTCATCAACGACCTGAAGCATGCATGCATGCATGCATTCATTCATTCATTGAAGGAGTATTTTCTAAGTACCTACTTTGTGCCAGTTGCAAACAAGATTTACAGCTTCCTGGGCCCCTCACTGAACCACAGTCTCTGGGTAGTGCTTGGAAGTCCGTCTTTGGCACCTGGTGGTCTTAGTGCACACAGAAGTTTGAGAACCAATCACCTAGGATAGAGGTTGCCAAATCCAGTCAGCTGCCTGTGTTTGTTTTTGTTTTCTTTTTTAGGATTTTTATTTTTAAGTGATCTCTACGCCTCTGCACCCAACGTGGGGCTCGAACTTACACCCCAGAGACCGAAAGTCTCATGCTCTACTGACTGAATCAGCCAGGCGCCCCTCAGCTGTGTGTTTTTATATAGCCTGTGAACTAGGAATGCTTTTTACCTTTTTTATTTTTTTAATGTTTTATTTATTTTTGAGAGAGAGACAGAGTACCCACGGGGGAGGGGGAGAGAGAGAGGGAGAGACAGAATCTGAAGCAGGCTCCAGTCTCTGGGCGGTCGGCACAGAGCCCAATGTGGGGCTCGAACCCACGAACGGCGAGATCATGGCCTGAGCCAAAGTTGGCTTAGCCGACTGAGCCACCTAGGCACCCCGGTTTTTACATTTTTAAATGGTTGAGAAAATCCACAGAAGATTTGTTTCACAGAAGAAATGTTTCATGACATTTGAGAATTATATGAAATTGAAATTTCAGTGTCCATAAATAAAAGTTCTCTGGATCACAGCCATGATTTTTCGTCTGTGTGTTGTCTATGACTATTTATTGGCTATAACAGAGTTAAGTGTTGTGATAGAGACTAAAAAGGCTAAAATGTTTACTTTCTGGCTTATAGAGAGTTTGCCAACCCCTGGCCTAGGGAAAGAAAGATATACAGTAAGGGGGGGAGGGGGACATCTATTTATAAAAATCATGTTTAGAAGTTAATAGATAAAATGGATATAAGTAAATTTCATTTTCCAAAAAGAATGAGTAGTATTCTGGGTTAATTAAAAAGTATTTAGTTTAATGTAGTTATTTAGGTAAGATTTTCCATAGAGATTGTGAGCCTGTGCCTGTAATAAGTTGACAAACCATGTGCTTCTTTTCATAGGCTGGGTGAACTCATGGACCTGATACCTTTCTCTTGAGAAACAAACCAGCTGAAAAAAAAAAAAAATGGCATTTGTTGCAACACAAGGGGCCACGGTGGTTGACCAAACCACTCTGATGAAAAAATACCTTCAGTTCGTGGCAGCTCTCACGGATGTAAATACACGTGAGTCAATTCTGTTGTTAAGAAGTACATTATCGGGACTCATTCTGTTCCGTTCAAATGACATGCACCTGGAGTTAAATAGTAATGTCAGCTTTTATCCTAATTTTCCCATTCCCTGCCTTGTGGAGAAGCAAAGTGATGAGCATTGCTGGCTGGAGCCCCAAAGAGGCACACGTGTGTGTGTGTGTGTGTGTGTGTATGTGTGTATATATCTGTGCCCTTGTCTGTGCATGCACACATATGTCTGGGAGTATGAGTGTGTGTGACTGGTGGTAGGGAACTAGTTATGTGCCTTCTGTTGGACCATGACAGTCAAACTGATAAGATCTGATTGCTTCTCTTAACTCCCTAAATCTTATCATTTTCTGAAGATCCTTAACGTAATTTCAATTACCTGATGACTTGTTTTGTCATTTACAGCTGATGAAACAAAGTTAAAAATGATGCAAGAAGTTAGTGAAAATTTTGAGGTATGAGCTTAATTTATTTTTTTTCTTGTGAGCTGAATATTCACATGTGCTTTCCAACTGCTCCTCTGTCAATTTTACTAGTAAGTCAGAAATCGTTCTCTCTGTGTGACCTATTGCATTTCAGAACTGAAATTTGACCTGCACACAGTATTGTCCAACTTCCTCACCTAGTGACCGTGAACTTCAAGTGATGTTGAGGAATGTTGCTTTGGTTTTGGTGGTTGAACTTGTTTTCGTTTTGAGGCATATGCTTTCAGGATGTGCTCACACTTGTGTGGTAGATTTGTTGTATTCACATAATAACAGGTGGAGTGAGAGCTGGAAGTCCGTTGTGGCTCTGTTACTTAATCACTTCCGTGACCTTGAGCAGTTTCTCTCTTCTGAGTCTCCCATTCCACGGTTTTATAGTGTCATGTTAGGTCTCTGTGCACTTTTCTTCAGTCTGTCTTGTCTGTGTTCTTTAGATTGGATAATTTCTACTGCCTGCCTTCAGGGTCACTGAGTGTTTTGTGTCCTCTCTAGTTTGCTGAGATGTTTTAAAATTTCAATTTATTTTTTATATTACTTCAGTTATTGTCCTTTCAGTTTTGGAACTTCCATTTGGTTCTTCTTTTTAGATTTTGGGTCTTCACGGAGATGATCATCGTTCATTCATGCCCATTTTGTTGTTCTTGGAACACGTTTATAATGACTGCATTCAAGTCTTGAGTGAATCTGGGGAGTCACATGATCCTGCCTCTTTGCATGTCTGGGACTTTTTGAGTATGCTGAATATTGTATGTGAAACGTAGGGACTCTAGCTTCTTCCGTTCCCTCCCTCTGAAGAGTGCTGGTATGTTGATTGTGGTAGGCAGTTCAGTGGCCGGCTGATCTCCTCGAACCCGCAGAGGCTGGGTTTTATGCTATGGTATGGAGGACCTGTGGGAAGGCTGAGACGGTCCCCAGGTGTCTCTGAGTCAGTGGAATTTAGCCTCCAAACTCCAGCTCCGGGTGATATCAGAAGTTGATTTGAGGCTTTGCTTGTTTAGAGGCCTTACTCTAGGGCATGGACCTTGCTCAGCTGGGTGTCTGGGGTGAGAAAGAGGTGTTAAGAAAGTGCAGTGTGACCAGGCTGGACCCACAACATCCTCCAGCACTGCTAGACCCCTGATGGGTCTTCGTCCCTCTTGGTGAGCTGCAGGTAGCGTTACCTCCTCTTACCTGGACGTGCAGCTCAGCCCTCAGTCAAGGTCTCAAGGACTCAGAGAAGACCATCCCCTGTACTTCCTGTTTCTCTGGGGTTCTCCTTTGCAGGTTCCAGCCACCTGAACTGCCTGAAACTCTGGTGTTTGCTCCTCAGCTCAGCAGGACCATCATACCGTCCTTGGGCGCCAGCGTGCCGAGCCCCTGTCAGGGCATCCGTGCCTGAGCAGAGAGCCGTTGTGGCCATATAATCTCCCCTCTGGAGATCGTGGCCCTTGTCCAGCACCTGAAAACTGTTCTCTCGTGTTTTGTCCAACTTTATGGTTAGTCTGGTGCTGTTAGTTTCATAGGCAGAAGAGAAGGTCACCTTTCTTACTTTTCGTGTGGAGATAATAAAACCTTTCTCAGAGAGTTCATGTAATTAACAAAATGTTTCTAGCTTCTGACGCGGTCATTTGAATTGCAAAGGTCGGAATCAGTGGGGATGAATCAGATGCCCTAGGATCTCTAGTAATGGGGAGTATTTCTATTTGGTGGGAGTTTTTCTTTGGTAGTTTTGTTCTAAGTAGACGTTAAGGACTTGTTGCCCTGAACTGAGCTGGAAAAAAAAAAAAATCCTGAGATATTTAGAGATTGAGCTAAAGAGCTTTCTTTTCTGCCCAAGCTGCTAACGCAAGCTGTTAAAAACAAAACCCAAAAAAACTAAAAAAAGAGGTGGAAGGGAGGACACGATAGGCCTGCGTTCTGCGTTTTTGGCAGAACTGGTAAGTGAGAGCCACAGCCCCAGTGGGTTTGAGAGGATCAAGTCATGGAGGGTCTCGTGAACCTGCCGAAACAAGCAGTTGAATCCGGCCTCTGAGTGTGGGCACGAGGCTATCTGGATTAAGTGTCTGGCCCCTTTGCCTCTTGTTTCATTTCTCGCTGTTAGCAAGTTAATTTTGGACTTTGGTCCCCAGTGCATTGATTCAATCCAGAGAACTAAACGTTTACCAAAGCAGTATACTTCGGGCTTTTTAAAATAGTGACTTTTGAAATCTGTATGATATGAACGTTTGCCTTAAGTAAAATCCAGAAAACTAAGCCCTTCAAAGAATTAAATACTAGGATGAGCATCGGTAGGTAATTCTGAATTGCCACCATTTCCACCCTGGAAGAAAGTCTGAATAGGATGAGTGAAATTAAAAACAATTCCAGTGCTTTCAGGAGCCTTAGAAATTTCCTCAAGCACTTAGGAATAAAATTGTGATCTAAGTAAATGTTGTATGGACCATCTTTCAGAACAGAAAATAAAAGCTTCGAGTTAGAACTCGCATGAAAAATTCATACGGATCAAAGAGCTGGGGGCTAAGTTGTAATGCTGGCAGCACAACGGGGCATCTTGTTGAATGAATGAATCTTTTTTATGGGAGAAATTTGAAACTGACGTTTTGAGAGCTATGGAATCAGTGGTTGCTAATGGGCTTATGTGCGGATGAGCTGGGTTTCTTGGTGACCTTGGTAATGTTCCAGCATGAATCTTCTACCTTATGCCCTTGAATGTGGGCATCTCCCTAAAAAGTCTTAAGCTCTAGGCATGAGAGGTGACAAACACAGTTCCTGCTCCCAGTGAATTCATAGTCTGCTCCGGGGGAGCTGCGAGGCATGGTGGGGTCCCCCACGGTGCACTGTGTGAATGGAGCCCTGGGTTCGCCCCTGGAACCTGGTGGTGCTCAGGCGTTATTTTTGCATGGCACCACACTCTTTTCTGGTTTTCGCCTTTTCCTCTGTCTTACCCTTCGTAGATTCCCCTTCCAAGATTACCTTAGTGTGATAGACAACCCTACACTTTTATTTTCAGCCCAGATCAGTGTCTGGAGTTTGAGACACTTGTATTTAGTTAACTGCCCAGATGCTTCTTGTGATAGTAACAATTTAACCACTTAGTCCCTTGCTCCCGTCCCTCCCATTAGGAACTAGTTTTAGTGCCTTTTACACCCAGGCTTTCTCGTAATTTTGTGCCTTTGTGTATGTTTTTCTTCAAACCTTGTCCTTTTCCACTTTTTCACGTGGCTAACTCCTGCTCACCTTTTAGGTTTGAGCATAAACGTGGCTTCTTGGGGAAGGCGTTCTCTGCCCTTGGTTCCATTCACTACATTGTGTCCCATTTATAGATGTGCCCTTAGTTGCCATTACCTCCTCCATCATAATTCTGTATTGTTCTTTATCGGTCTTCCCAGCACATGACTGCCTTCCCCATCTCTGAGGGCACGAATTGTATCTACTTTCTTCATTGTATCCCCGCAGAGCATGTGATAGAATCCTCAATGAGAATTTGTTGCATGAGCAAGTGAGGCCTTAGCAGGGGAGGGGACTTGGCTGTTAGACTTAATTTGCATCCACTTCTAAAGCTTACAGACGGACTGACATTCAGCAACGTTTATAACCTCTCTGAGCTTCTTTATCTGAGAAATGGAGACAATACTTACGTTGGGCTTGTGAGGACCAAGAGAGAAAGAATAAAAAAAAATGTATTACCATAGCACGGCGCTCTGGTAATAACACCAGATGACATTTATTGAGCATTTACCGCAGAGCATTTGCTGCATTGTATATCAACTCATGTAGTCTTTTTTTTTTTTTTAATTTTTTTTTTTTTTTTAACGTTTGATTTATTTTTGAGACAGGGAGAGACAGAGCATGAACAGGGGAGGGTCAGAGAGAGGGAGACACAGAATCTGAAACAGGCTCCAGGCTCTGAGCTGGCAGCACAGAGCCCGATGCGGGGCTCGAACTCACAGACCACGAGATCGTGACGCGAGCCGAAGTCGGCCGCTTAACCGACTGAGCCACCCAGGTGCCCCTCAACTCATGTAGTCTTTACATGATTACTTACATCAGGAAATAATAGGATACTCAACAGATGGGGATGCTGAGGCACAGAGGCTGAGTAACTGCCCAAGGTTCCCGCTTCCTGAGTGGGTTCCAGAAAGTGCTCTAGGAGCCATTTTACTGCACGGTCTCCAGACTGCAGTTTCATTTTCTGTTCTTTTAGAATCAGTGCTGGGATAAATAATGGATTAGGTTGGGTTATAATCCAATTAATGTAGATCTAACCAATAAATTAGCTTCAGATTAGAAAGAGGTGTCAGTGTGTTTAGGCTCTTTGTTTTCCACCTGAAGAAAGTAAGATCTAGAAGCTAAATGACCTTTCAGAAGTTTCTTACTCAGGTGGTGGCACAGCCACCTTCTAGAGCAGGCTCGGAGTTCCACATTTTCCACAGTGCTAGTATTTCTACTTTTAACAGTAAATGTTAACATTTGGGCTCTTAAATTGGATTTCAGAAGCAGTGGTCATTTTAATAAATTTAAAACTGCAATCACGAGACCCCAGGGGCGCCTGGGTGGCTCATTCAGTTGGGCGTCCGACTTCGGCTCAGGTCCTATTCTCGTGGTCTGTGGTTCAAGCCCTGTGTCGGGCTCTGTGCTGACAGTTCGGAGCCTGGAGCTTGCTTCTGATTCTGTGTCTCCCTCTCTCTGGCCCTCCTCCTCTCATGCTCCGTCTCACTCTCTCTCTCAAAAATAAATAAACATTAAAAAAAAAAATTTTAAGGGCGCCTGGGTGGCTTAGTCGGTTAAGCGTCTGACTTCAGCTCAGGTCACGATCTTGCGGTCCGTGAGTTCGAGCCCTGCGTTGGGCTCTGGGCTGATGGCTCAGAGCCTGGAGCCTGCTTCCGATTCTGTGTCTCCCTCTCTCTCTGCCCCTCCCCCGTTCATGCTCTGTCTCAAAAATAAACGTTAAAAAAAAAAAAATTTTAGGGGCGCCTGGGTGGCTCAGTCGGTTGAGCGACCGACTTTGGCTCAGGTCATGATCTCACGGTTTATGAGTTCAAGCCCTGTGTCGGGCTCTGTGCTGACAGCTCAGAGCTTGGAGCCTGCTTTGGATTCTGTGTCTCTCTCTCCCTGCCCCTCTCCCACTCATGCTCTGTCTCTCTCTGTCTCAGAAATAAATAAACGTTAAAAAAAATTTTTCAAAAAGTTTTAAAACTTCAATCACAAAAGCCTCTAAAAGCATTAAAAATTACTGTTGGCCTCGCTAAAGTGTTTTCTCTTTTGAGGTTATAGTGTGAATGGGAAATGAAAATATGAAAATACGCAGACTTAACGGGGTTTTCTTTTATCCTTGCCTAATTAGAATGTCACATCATCTCCTCAATATTCCACATTCCTCGAGCACATCATCCCCCGATTTCTCACATTTCTTCAAGATGGGGAGGTCCAGTTTCTTCAGGAGAAACCAGCCCAGGTAATCTGTTCAGAAATGTCAGCGAGCAGAGAAAATGTTGGCTTGCAAGCATTTATGAATTAAAACAAGTGAGAAAACTTAGGGTTCCACTTTAAAATAAGAGACGTTTTGGGGCACCTGGGTGGCTTAGTTGGTGAAGCGTCTGACTTCAGCTCAGGTCTGATCTTGCCATTCGTGGGTTTGGGCCCATGTCGGGCTCTGTGCTGACCGCTCAGAGCCTGGAGCCTGCTTTAGATTCTGTGTCTCCCTCTCTCTCTGCCCCTCCCCTGTTCACACTCTGTGTCTCTGTCTCTCTCTCTCAAAAATAAGTAAACATTAAAAAATAATAAATAGAGTAGGAGAGGTTTTGTCATGTAAGGATAGTTTTGTCCCAAACCATGCCTCTTCAGTTAAATGTCTTGGTTTTAATTCTTTACTTTTGCTGACTGGTGACATGTATACACTGTGTATTATAGACGAGTTCATATATCCACAAAAAGAAGGAGTGATCCCTTAGGTGACCCTCTCCATAGCTAGTGCCTCATCCATTCTCGTAACTTCTGGCCAGTTTTGCTTTATCTGTACCCGCCCCAGTGCTTTGCACCCCCCCCTTCCCATCTTGATCATTTTAAGACTGTCTCATCATAATTTTTTCTATAAATATTTCAGTGCATGTCTCTTAAAAATAACTCTTTAAAAGTTAACATAATGCTAAACAAAGCATTTTCATGTTGTACCAGTTGAAGATCTACACATTTGACCTACCTTTTAGTTGTTGACTCCACAGTTGTACTCCAGAAGCTTAGTCAGCTTGTGATGCAGTCAGTCCTCGGGCCCAAGAGAATCAACCAGGGAGAGGATCATAGGAACCAAACACATGATGGAGGGAGATCCCAGACCAAGTTCAGGTTGTGTTGTGCTCTTTCATCTGAAATGCAGCCAGCAATCACACACTCGTGCCCTTCCGCTAGAAATAGTGATAAGTTTTCAAAGAGGGAAGGTTAGGCTTGGCTGATTTGGTACACGACTGTGGAAAGCTTGAAGTAATGGCTTGCGGTATGTACCTGGGATTACGTTTAAGTAATTTACAAGACTGTTCCTGAAATGGGGTCCATCTTGTAGTTGGGTGGTTCCCAGTGTGGGGTGCAGACAGCCGTGTAACTTGGAGAGTATAAAAGAATTATTCTGGGATTCTTGGAAGGATCTGATATTTATGTTTTTTATTTTTCTTCACCAGCAACTGCGGAAACTGGTCCTTGAAATAATTCACAGGATACCAACCAACGAACATCTTCGTCCTCATACAAAAAACGTTCTATCTGTGATGTTTCGCTTTTTAGAGGTAATCTTTGAGAATTCTTGTTATTTAGCCATATTCAGACTTTCAGTGGTTTTCTTCTTGTAGAATCTGGTATTCCGGGCTTACTTCCCTTTCACTGAAGTTGTGATTCGCATGAGTAAAAACTTTCTTAATGTCCATTTTGCCAACCAAATTACTAAGAAATATTAATTGAAGATTCATGGAGTCAGCAGGGAATTGAGTAGACATAGTGGAAATGTTTGGAAAGGTTTGGGTAGACAGACTCAGAGTGCAGGGCCCTTTGGTTTTCTTCTACTTCAGGCACAGTAGATGCTGCTAAAGAGTTCCTCAAACTCTTCGGGTGAATCCACCTGATACCTGTTAATGTTAACCTCTAAAACTTCCCTTGCTGCTTAGTCCCAACGGGTGTAGAATTCTGTTGTACTTCGGGGCCCCTTGGAAGGGTGAGCTTCGGAGGGGGATAGAGTTGGATTCAGAGCCTCTTCTGCCATGGGTTAGCTGCTGTGGTAGCCTCATTGCTTACCTTCTCTGAGCCTTAGCTTCCTCATAGGTAAGATGTGGAGGACACCCCCATTCAGAGAGCGTAAAGGATTTAGCAGATTGTCCAATACGGGGTGTATGCTCACCAGTTCTGTTGGCAGTATTTTTAAGCAACGAGAAAGCGTCCTTTGGACCAGTAAGACCTTCCTTCATGGTGTGACTTGCCAGAGTGTTGCTCTCCAGAGCTCACTGGCAGGATACCCTTCCGTTGGTCCACCAAAGACCTCAAAAGCTTCTTGTCTGAGGCTACTGTGTTCTGTGTTCAACACATGAAATCTGGGTTGGCTGACGTTGGGTGCGTGTACAGAAAAATGCTTAGAAAATAGCCTGTGATCTTTAGATTAAAATAACCTTAGAAGTATAACTCTTTTTAAATGCCTTTTTTTTTTCTTTTTTAAGACGGAAAATGAAGAGAATGTTCTTATTTGTCTAAGAATCATTATCGAGCTACACAAACAGTTCAGGCCACCCATCACACAAGAAGTAAGTGTTTAGACTGATAGCATTTATAAAAGTATGTCAACAGGCTTTTTCTTTTGCATAATTTGTGTACTCTCTTTTAGAATTGATGGGACATGCTGCTTTCCAGAAAAGGATAGCCTCAGTCTGGGGGAAAGTCTTTATGGGTTTCACAGTGACTTTTGTTTGGTCCATGTTTATATGAATATTCTGCTGAATTTGTACATTAGTTGAAACGTGGTAAACTACTAAACTGGCAGGGCTGCTTGGGTAATTCTGGTATTTACAGGTCTGATGTGCTGGAAGGCTCCAGTCATTGTATGCTCTGCAAGGGTGTGAGATGTGGGTTCTGAAGTCAGAACTGGCTTGGAATCTCAGCTCTGTAACTCAGTAATTGACCATCTGTAACTGGCATTGGGTCAGCTCCTAGCCCTTTGGAGCTTTTTCCATAAAATGAGCGCCCTCACAGGACATAGCCACAAAAGATTGCTTGAAGAATTCAGTATGAAAGTTAAGTTCTTAGCAGAGTGATTGGTACCTACAAAGTAAGCATTAAACATGCTGTTAGTCATAATTAAGGTAGTATCTTCTCTAACATTAACTTTAGTAAATGCATGTTGTAGATTATTTTGGAGTTAAAAGAGTAAAGATGAAATAGAATTCCTGTCATCTTAAGAAAGCGGTTTTGATGTCTCGATTTCTGTTCCTTGTCCCCATCTTATGTATATGTATATTTCCTACGTAAGAGTGTTTTCCCAATCGTAAAAGATTCTTTACAAAGTTGATTTTTAATGGATGTGTAGTAGTCTTTCTTACGATGCTCTTGTTTTTAGGTAGTTAAGGTATTGCAGAATTTTTATGTTAGGACTATTGCTGAATATCTTGTTTACAGTTCAGATTATTTCATAGACTGGTTTTGTAGTAGAGTTATCAAGTCAAGCGAGTTAATGTTTTAATGCTTCTGAGAGATATTGATTGTCATTAAGTTGATTTCCAGAAGGGTTTGAGCGGTTCATGCTTCCCTTGGTAGTATAGCAGAGTCTCCCTCTGGTTGGATTCCATCTCACATGGGTAGTAGTACTTTTTGAAAGGCAATAAGTGGTATTTATTTTCATTTTTGTTCCTTTGCTCTTCCTGATTTAGAAACTTACTTCCTTCTTATTTCTTTTTTTGTCTGTTCACGTTCATTGCCTGTTGGAATTTGAGTCTGACATTTTTCCTGCCTGTTTTATGAGTTCTTGTACATTAAGACTATTAGCACTTGCATTACTTACTGTATTTTCTGTTTATAAATTTCTTATGTTGTCTTTTTAAAATTTTACTTTCAGATTCATCATTTTTTGGATTTTGTGAAACAGATTTACAAGGAGCTTCCAAAAGTAGTGGTATGTTTTTAATATCGTTTGAATCTATTATTTGTATACATTTATTCCTCATTCCAAAGGGAATTTGAAATCGTTGGGTTGAAGGAATAATTGGGGGGAATGCAAATTTGAGGATGAGGAGTGTTTAGTGGTGGTCAGAATGGAGGTTGATAAATCAGCCGTTTAAAAGGAGTTCTTTTGGTTTCACTGTTTAAATACGTCATTTTTTACGTAAAAGCAGTGTGTTTTAGTGTAGAAATTTGCAAAAAACCAAAAAACCCAAGGTAAATTGTCTGTAATTTTCTCACTTATAAGCAACCATTGATATTAAAGTTTCACTTTTTCACTTTTTTCACGCTTTTTAAAGATGGTTGCACTCCTATGGTGAGGTTTTTTTGGGAGGTAGTGTCTGCTTTTAGATTCCTTTTCAGTGTCATTAAAATTCCTTCCTGTATTGAAAGAAGTCTTTCTCAGTGGCTTCAGCAGTGTGGAAGCGCATGGCGTGCATGAGGGCGGTCTCCTTCCCACCTGACTCTCACCTAATAGACGGTGCCACTGGGACCAGTTTGGAACATCCTGTAACACACCTCTCTGCCAGCAGTCATAGTTCTTAGTGGCCCCATAATTTCCCGTCCTGTGCGTGTACCTGGATTGTCTCCTTGATGCTGGTTTTCCCAATTTCCACTTCCTGTCACAATCACAAGTAATACTGGTAAAAAATTTTTGGTAAAAATCATTGTGCATGAGTCTGTTCGTGTATCAAAGTTTTTCTAAAGATTTTTTTTTTTTAAGCTTTAAAGGAATTTTTTAAAAATCAAAGAAGTAATATCCTTCTGGTATTTTAAGGATTTTAATCTACGAGTGTATAAAATTTCATTTGTTGCATTCTGAAATTGTCAAGTTATCATTATTACTGAGTTAGCAAGTGCTGACACTTGAAATTGAGTCAGTAAAGCTGCTTTTCATGAGAAGTGGTCTTATTTAATCTAAAGCCCAAATCGCATTGAGAACTAAGGATGGCAGTGAGGCCCTGGCTTTTAAAAATGTCTGTGCTTTGCTTCCATTTCTGTCTTTGATCTATGTGTAGGAGACTGTTTGGAAAGTGGATTCAGTGGGGACTAGCTCTGAGTTTCCTACCACCAGAGGGAGGGGCTACATCCCCCCCCCCCCCCAACTGAGGTAGTGACGTAATGCTATGCACCTGATCTCTTACCAGCCAGGAAAAAAGGAGAAACTACTTTGGCTGAGTTTTTTGTTTTCCATTGTTGACGGTAGAGAATGTCACTGTCATGTTCTCTTTGTCCATAAAGAGAACCCCAAGTACTATGGCATCAGTGCAACGGAAAAGCGTACAACACTGGGTTTGCTCCATCAGGTGTCAGGTGTGTCTCATTGAGGAATATTGTGTCTGACTCGGAAGAATGATTTCTGCTCTTTCTATGCAGAACCGCTACTTTGAGAACCCTCAGGTGATCCCCGAGAACACAGTCCCTCCCCCAGAAATGGTTGGTATGATCACAACGATTGCTGTGAAAGTCAATCCAGAGCGCGAGGACAGTGAGACAAGAACAGTAAGTTTTTTTCCATCGTTTTGCTTTGTTTTTATGCATGTCTCCTATACTTCGTAGAGGAAAAAAATGAGGTACTCTTCATGTATATTTTTAGTGTATTTTGGGGATTTTTCCTCTAAGCACTTGAGGTATTTAAGATCAGAGGCGTGTGAGTGCTTGAGAGTGTCACTGGTTCTGCTGTGCAGCCCGCAAGTCCTGAACGTGAACTGTTGCTCACTGTGGATGGGAAGATAAAATGATAAGACAGTAGTGCAAATCCAGAATCCTCTGTTGGGAAGAGCAGCTGCCCAGGCGAGGTGACCTCTCTTCCATCCTTAGCTTTGACATTGACGACGTCCCTTTAAGCTGCATATAAATTTGCGATTCAGTACCTGAGAGCATGGGCTCTGAGGACAGAAGCTTAAAACTTGGGGACGGTGTTCCAGCCCCGCCACTTAGGCTTTTTTGGCTGTAGCAAAGTACATAGCTTTTGTTCTGTCCTTAATTTTCATCTCCTTATCTGACGAGCCCGTCTGGTGGGATTTTGTGAAGGTAATGCCAGTATTGTCTGCAGGTGATGTGAGGTATTTGACGCGTCTGGAGTAAAGGTAACCTGTACTGAGCAGTTACTGTGGCTGTGTTATTAGGATCGATCCAAGGATACTATCCATCTGTATTTGTTTCACTGCTACCGTTTTGCAGCATGTTTCAGTTTGTGCTAGAATAAACAGGAAACTACATGTTGGAGAAAGTTTTCTTTCCTTTTCTCCTCCTGAATTAGGAACTCGGTTTCGATGTCCGTCTTTGTGTTTCTTTTCTTGCTTGTCTGTTCCCGTCCGTTGCCCCTTCTGGATCTCTGTGTCTGACATTCTCCTCACCTGTGCTGGGAGTTCTTAATATGTTAAGACTAGTGAATTTTTTCTTATGTTTATCGTAAGCGCTCTCTGTTTATAAATACCTTTGAATAAAGCTGGGTAAATTTGTACTTTTTGCTGTTGTTCTTTTAAGTAAAATAATAGATACTAATTGGAAATTTCCCTGAAAAATAAAAAATAAAGTTTCCTCAGGTGATTTGAATGTCTGAGTTTAGACGAATTTTGCTGATGTTTTTACCATAGGTGGTGACGTTGGAAAGTATGTAAAAACCTTTATATTAAACGACAGTTCTCTGCTTTATTTTCAAAGTGGTTTGGATCTTTCACTACAGATATTTACAAAGATATGGCAGTATTTTCCTCCTCGTTTCCCTGGGGCGATGCTGAGTGGTGGGTTATTTTAAGTGCCATGGTGATAACCTTGGCCCCATTTGCTTCTGTCTTACAGCATTCCATCATCCCAAGAGGGTCTCTTTCTCTGAAAGTGTTGGCAGAATTGCCCATTATTGTTGTTTTAATGTATCAGGTATGTGTACTGCTTACTAGTTTCTTGGGGTTTTGGCTTCTTATTTTATGACAAAATTCATTTCTGATTTTCTGTGGCAAACAGAACGTGTGTGGTGCACACGTGCTAACTAATGTAATGAGTCTTAGAGTTTTTCTTGGTATGCCAAATTATTTTGCTATAGCAGAGTGTAAGAGCCTGAAAATCTGATATGTTTGCTTTTAGCTCTACAAACTGAATATCCACAATGTCGTTGCTGAATTTGTGCCCTTGATCATGAATACCATTGCAATTCAGGTATCTGCACAAGCCAGGTGAGATTTCTCCGGATGGCGACATGGCTCACTGCCACGGTTCTTTAATTCCAAGTGAAAATATGCTTACTGTCGTCTTTCGTAAGACACGAAAATTTTGAGTGATAAAAGTTCTGGTAAAGCGATACGCGTTTTTGACTTTTTGAACTTGTGTTTCAGTCAAGATGTTAATGGTTATTTCAGTTCCTTGTTCTGTAAAGATGAGCTGATAACCGCGGGTTTGGGGGTCTTGTGAATTTAGAGCTCCCGTTACGTGTTCCTGTGCTCACTCCCAGCTGTGGGATATCCAAGCCTCTCCACCTTCAGGCCCCTGCTCTTGCTGTGCCTTTCAGCCCAAGTGCTGGAACGTTTTCTCCCCCTCGTTCCCTTCCCCTCCCTGTCAGCCTTAACCACCGAGTATGTGAACCGTGCACATTCATCTTGCGAGGCCCCCTTGAAGCTTTTCCCCAAATGTAACAGCATTCCTCTTAAGACCTTTGTCACTTACTCTCTTGACTGTAACCCATCTGGCTCTGAGTCATTGGAAGGCAGGACCTGAGGTTAATCAGCCGTAACAAGCCCCGGTGGCCCTTTCTGTGGTCTTTTATGGAGCCCCTGGTCCCCTGATGCAGTCTGCTGGCTGCGTTGATCAGTCTGGCCTTGGCTGTTTGGGTGCACGTTATGGCTGCCGTGCCGCGGCTTGGAGAACGGCTTGCTTTTTATGCTTTTAAATCCTTTGTGTTAATCTGAACTGGTTGGTGCTGTGTTTTTGTCTGTGTAGAAATCAAACTTTTGGGGCTTAGTAATTATCGTAGGCTTTGATTAATATTAACATAACCTAAGGAGTTAAGAGTTAATATTGTAAATTCTATTCATTCCTCATTCAGGCAACATAAGCTTTACAACAAGGAGTTGTATGCTGATTTTATTGCTGCTCAGATCAAAACATTGTCATTTTTAGCATATATCATCAGAATTTATCAGGTAAGTTCACTGACTTTTAAGGCAGGTTTACTAAGATCTAATTTTACACACAGTAAAATTCACCTTTTGTAGGTATACAGTTCTTCGAATTGACAAATTCATACAGTTGGTAACCACTAACGCACCAAAATCTAGAACATTCCTACCATCCCCAAAATTCCCTTTTATATGTTGTCCATTTCCTCCTCGGTCCCTGGCAAACACTGACTTTGTGGCCCCTAGTTTTGCCTTTTCCATAATGTCAAAAAAACGAATCCTATGGTGGGTAGTGTGGGTAACCTTTTGGGTGTCGCTTCTTTGACTTAGCAGTAGTGCGGAGGTTCATCCTTGTTATTTTATTTTTATTGGTGGATAGTCGTCTTAGTCTGCTTAGGCTTCCCTAACAAAATACCATAGACTGGGTGGCTCGACCAACAAAAATCGGTTTTCTCACAGTTCTGCAGGTTGGGAAGGCCACGATCAAGGTTCTAGCTGGGTTCAGTTTCTGGTGAGGACTCTTCCTGGGTTGTGGATCACTGCCTTCTTGCTGTGTCCTTGCCCGGGGCGGGGAGTGGTAGTGAGAGATTGCTTTTTCTCTTCTAAGGCCACAGTCCTATTGGATTAAGGCCTCATTCTCAAGATCCCATTTAATCTTAATTACCTTCAAAAGACTCTGGTTTCCACGTCTAGTCACAGTGAGGGTGAGGGCTTCAGCCTGAATTTGGGGGGTCACAGTGTGGTCTATAGCCACAAGGTATGGATGCACCAGGCTGTGTTTATCCATTCCACAGTTGCTAACCATTTGGGTTGTTTCTGATTTTTTTTAAAGCAACTTTATCAGGATATAATTCACATATCCTAAAATTCACCTTTTTAAAGTGTATAATTAAGTGCTTTTAGTGTATTCATAGAGATTTATACAGTCAGCGCCACTATCCAATTTTAGAACCGTTTCTTCACCCTCTGAAGAATTCCCATATGATCGGCAGTGGTGTGATTCGTTCTAAGCCCCTAGCCCTGGCTACCACTGATGTCCTTTCTGTCACTAGATGCGCTGATTTCATTTCTGGCCATTGTTGATAAGGCCGATATAAATAAATACTGGTGCACAGGTTTTTGTGGGGACGGATTTGGTGCATTGAGTTTTGCTGTTGGAAGTTGGTGTGACAGCAAGTTATGAGGAGAGATTGGAACTTTAAGATAAAAAATGGCATCCTTAATTAACCGGTGAGAGAGGGCGATGATGTCTCTGTTTTCCCCCACTTGTAGTTGTAGTCTGTCCTTATTTCAGTCTTGAAGAACTTGAAAGAGAGAAACGACACCTTATTTCCCATCAGTCATACCACGTTTTTGAATAAAAGTCTTGTGTAGCTGTAGTTATTGTAAAGTGTGGCATGAATTTAATCCTGATCTATCCTGTAGCAGTGAATTAAAATTTTTTTCTTAAGGGAGAGACTTTATTATTTTCAGGAAAGGTGAAAATGGAAACGTATGCCAGATTGTTTACAGTAAAAACTACCTTTGAAAGCATTCTTATTTTTGTCCCTTCTTAAGTGCATTTGTCTCAATAATGACACTGTATACTAAGAAAATGTATGTTTGGTTTCAAAAATCTGAATTAGTGGTGGCTCAGTCAGTTGAGCATCTGACTTCGGCTCAGGTCACGATCTCATCATAGTTCATGAGTTCGAGCCCTGTGTCGGGCTCTGTGCTGACAGCTCAGAGCCTGGAGCCTGCTTTGCATTCTGTGTCTCCCTCTCTCTCTGCCCCTCCTTTGCCCGCGTGCTCGCTCTCTCTCTCTCTCTCTCTCTTTCTCTTTCTCTCTCTCTCTCACAAAAATAAATAAACATTGGGGCACCTGGGTGGCTCAGTCTAAAGTGTCTGACTTTGGCTCAGGTCATGATCTCGCGGTTTGTGAGTTCGAGCCCTGCGTCAGGCTCTGTGCTGTCAGCTCAGAGCCTGGAACCTGCTTTGGATTCTGTCTCTCTCTCTCTCTTCCTGTTCCTCCCCCACTTGCTCTCTGTCTCTCTCTCAAAAATAAACAAACGTTAAAAAAAATAAAAAATATTAAAAAAATTTTTTTAAATCTGAATTAGGTACTCCTGGATATTTTATTTTATTTATTAAAAAAAATTTTTTTTTAAATGTTTATTTTTGAGAAAGGGAGAGAGAGCATGAGCGGGGAAGGAGCAGAGAGAGAGAGGGAGACACAGAATCCGAAACAGGCTCCAGGCTCTGAGCTGTCAGCACAGAGCCTGATGCAGGGCTTGAACTCACAAACTATGAGATCATGACCTGAGCCGAAGCCGGACGCTCAACCAACTGAGCCACCTAGGCTCCCGACTCCTGGATATTTTAATCAGCTTGAGCTACCTTGGTGAATTGCCTTCTTAACATGCCTCAAAAGGAAACTGATTAGAGCTTATTCTGAGTTGATGAAAGGTGTCTCTGGTGTTATTCACAACTTAACGGGATGACGGAGTGGATGATGTATGTCTTAGGAAATTTTCAATATTTACTTCTGCTTTCTCACCACTGATGAAATGATTCAGATTCATTATTAAAAGTTGGGAAAATACAGAACAGTACAAAGAAGTTGTCTGTAATTCCATTGTATAAAAGAAACCCTTACTTACATTTCTGTACATCCTTCCACTGTGGCAGCATGCATGCAAACTACAAAAACTTTCTGGATAATACTTGCTTATTAGGATGACCACTTTATGAGGGTCCCTTGAAAGAAGCTTAGTCTTACTGAACTCTTTTGAAGTTTATAAAATGGGGGCTTTTCTTACTACCTATCTGTAACTGTTGCTTTCCTCCTTCTTTTTATAGGAGTTGGTGACTAAGTACTCTCAGCAGATGGTAAAAGGGATGTTACAGTTACTTTCAAACTGCCCAGCAGAGACTGCACACCTCAGAAAGGAACTTCTCATCGCTGCAAAGCATATCCTCACCACAGAGCTAAGAAACCGTATGTCCACCTTGTCTCGGGATGTTTGTGCGGCCATGCTGGCGTGGTCCTGTCACCATCTTTGGGGTGGGACCGTGGGTCTTTAATTCCCTCAGATGTTTTAGGCTCCATGTGTCCTTCTTTCTGTATTGCTGTGTTGTGTTTGCTTTTCCCCTTCCTTTCTCTGCCTCTTGCCTCCGCCCTCTTGGGCTGCTTCTCTTTGCCTGCCACCAGGTTTCTCTGTGTTGTCCGAACAGTCTCATGATTAGCGTGGTCGTTCCCTTAGCGTAGCGTATGTCCTCAGCATCTCATGGTATTTCTCTGCCTTTTGGGTGCATATCTTTTGAAATGGCAAGTAACTGTTTGCTTGTTGATTCATAGCCAGTAACCCTTGAAAGGTGAGAAGAAAACTGTTTTCTTCCTCCGTGCTGTGAAACAACTTGGGGGATTGGTCCTGTTTTGATGCATAAGACTGATAATTGTTTGGCTAATCTGATAATTATATTTTTTCTGTCAATTATTGATACATTTTTTTTTTTTAATATTTATTCATTTTTGAGGAGGGAGGCAGAGAGAGAGGGAGATACAGAATCTGAAGTAGGCTCCAGGCTCTGAGCCCAATGTGGGGCTCGAACCCACGAACCACAGGATCATGACCTGAGCCAAAGTCCAGACCCTTAACCAACTGAGCCACCCAGGTGCCCCGATACATAATTTTAAAATATTTTTGTATTTACTGTGTCCAAATTCCATCCTAAATGTTTTGAGGGGGATAATCTTTTCCCCCAGTAATTGTTCAATATTAAGTGGGTTTTTTTTGCCTCTGGTTTGTAAATCAGAACATATATAAAACTAAGATTGGACTTTTTTTACATAATTCTTAAACATGAAGGGAAAGATACAGTTTATGTGCTTACACGTGAGCTAATATGATAAAGCTCAAATGTTTTTGTTATTAAAATACAAGTTATGCATGTAGATATAGCTGAGTAGAATATAGATATTTTTAAAACCCTTTGTGTGTGTGTGAAATGTAACAGCAGAGTGCACAAAAGAAATGTATGATTTTGCCAAAAATTACAGAACCGACGTGCGTGAACATCACCCAGGATGAGAAATTCAGCGTCACCACGCAAAGCCCCCATGTGCCTCCAGGGCCGAGGGCCATTGCGACTTGTCCAGTCACGGCTCCATGGCTGTATGTGCTTTTTCTCCGTGTTCATCTCTGAACACTGTTGAAATAGAAGAATTTTACACGGACACTTTAAAATCTCTCCACTGCAGTTCTCGGTAACTGTTGGCATTCCTGCCATTTCGAGTGAGGAGGATCTGGGGGTGTCTTTGGGGAGCTGTGTAGCAGGTTTCTACTTGTGGAGACGCTGACAGAGCGCTTCTCGGACAGGCTGTGTTCCGTCCCCCACAGCCCAGCCGTGTGAAGCCACGCGGCTCAGGTTCGGTCTTCAGGCTGTGCCGCCAAGACGGGTGCATTTCTGAGCTGCTGCTCTTGGGGTTTGACCACATCAGTCGTGTTGAATACAGCTTTTACACCTCCCTTGCACCGCCCCCCCCTCCCCCCCCGCGCCCCCGCGCCCTCCTGCCTTTTAAGTCTTTCTACTGATGGGTTTGATTTTTTTTTTTTTTTAAACAAGCTGTTTTAGGATACTTTATTTTGAAAGTATCTTAGGTAACAACCTCACAACTTACAAAGGTGTCTATTTAAAAGACACACCTAATCACATTCGTTATTAATAGTATTATATATTAGTAAAATATACAAAAAATGTGTATATATACATAAAATTTACACGTCTACCAACATTTTAAGGTATCTGAAACGATACTAATAGTAACCCCTTTGCACGAATTCTGAAGAGCAGTAGTTTGAGAAAACCTGGCTGTTTCACAAAGTTACCCATTTTCTTAGAGATTCTGATTCTGGGTCACGGAGGGAATCTGGGAACTCGTGCCTGCGCCTTAATTTCTTACCACTTCCTCCTCCCACTCTTTGCTTGTCTGTAGCCAGCCCGCCAGTGTTTGGTGCCTGAGTCCTTTGCATCTTTCCTTCTGTGCCTCCTTCCTATTGACTACCTCTGAGGACATTCCAGGCATGTCCCCTTCTCTGACTTCAGAGGGGCAGTTTGTCACTGCTTTCATTTGGTACTTGTCCCTGTGCTGCCTGGCTTTGGGAATTAGCCAGAGATGTGCTCTGTGCCTCTCTGCGTTTGTTGTGTCTTTGACCCTTAATAGCTATTAGCTGGCGAAGGATGTATTTTATTTGACTTATCAAAGATGGCCACGGTGTCAGACTTGTTCTAGAATCTAAACATTCTCTGGATGTTTGTGGCCAGAGCTCCCGGCAGCAGGGCGGGGGGTGTGTGTATGGCAGAGAGACCTAAAAAATGTGAGTTGCTGCCCTCTGTGCACATCCTCAGAAATGTGAGTTGTCCCTGAGTGAAGACGAGCTGTTTCTACGCTGGTTGGCTCTACAGGCCCACAGGGGAGCAGGGAGGGGGTTTGGTGAGGGTTCCACCTGTAGGATTAGAGACAGAACCCTAGTGAGCCTCACTCATCCAGAGAGTTGGGACCTATGTCTACCAGAACCCTGCAAAATTTCTAGACTTTGGTTCTTTATGTGGAGAAATACCCTTCTTTCTCCGTATTTCTCCATAATGAGTAAGCATAAAATGTTTAAGAAGGGGAGGACTCCAGGGCAGTGAATAAAGGGGCACTTAGAGGATACTGCCCCTCTTCTCCAGGCAGGTGTGGGCCAATAGTGGCAGCTTTTTTTTTCCCCCTAAGATTTTTAAGTAACTGCTATTACTTAAAAATAGCACTTACTGCTACACACTTAGTCCAGTGTGGGGCTTGACTCAACCCCAAGATCGAGAGTCACGTGCTCTTACGGCTCAGCCCACCAGGTGCCTCAATGGCAGCAGCTTCTGAGGAGGATGGGGTGGGCCTGCAGTGAAGCGCTGGGGCAGGTTCTCTGCCAGGGGCCGGGAAGCTCCCTTGGTCTGGTTTGTCCTCTGATTCTGCGTGTGATCCCAACTGTGTCTTTGACAGCACACGGCCCAGCAAAGCCGGGGTCTTTGACTGAAATACAGCGCGTGTGATTTTCTCCTGCCCACGTGTCTCCCAGTCTAGATGGCTTGTTGACAGCAGGCTGGCTACCGTGAGGAAGCCTGCTGTGTCATGGGTGTAATTGGTGACGTGTGCACCGGGTGTTTTGTGTTCTAGAGTTCATCCCTTGCATGGACAAGCTCTTTGACGAATCCATACTGATTGGATCAGGATATACTGCTCGGGAGACTCTCAGGTACGATATTCAGCCCATGAGATCTGTTGGCTAAATCGGGGGGGGTCGGTGTGGTGGGCCCTGGCCCTTCATGTGTGAGCCTTTCAACAGATGCTCTCAACAGACCTTTACTCTCCCGTGGGGATTTAGAATTGTGGGAAATTTGGAAATGATTTAGGTTGGTTTTTGTGTGTTAGCTTAAAGGGAAGATTCAGAGTAGTTGTCTTGATGTCAGTTGTAGGGACAACTTGATCTGACTCGTATTGGTTTTTTGTTGGGGTTGTTTTGTTTTGTTTGCTATTTATGTAATAAGTGCATCTCTTTATTATAAAAGAATGTTTAAGTACCCAACGAGAAGAAAGAAGGGAAGAAAACAAACCTCTTTGTTCTACATAAGGGGTTCAAGTAACATGGATAATATTTTGGTGCATTTCCTTCTAGTCTTTGTTTTTTATTCATTTCATAAAATAAATGTGGTTGTGACCATGTTTCTTTCTAAAGGAGAAAATTAACAGTTTATCATTTTTTACAGTGTAAAATGAGTCAACATTAGTAATTTTTTGGTTCTAATTTGGGAGCTGTGATAGATCTTTTGAAAAATAGGAAGAATACTTTGAATACGATGTAGACTATTCACTGTGATGGCCGTATAAAATTGTTACAAATACGAAGACACTTTTTTTTTATTTTTATTTTTTTAATGTTTGTTTATTTTTGAGACGGAGACAGAGTGTGAGTGGGGGAGGGGCAGAGAGAGAGGGAGACACAGAATCTGAAACAGGCTCCAGACTCTGAGCCGTCAGCACAGAGCCCGACGCGGGGCTCGAACTCACGAACCATGAGATCATGACCAGAGCCAGAGTCGGAGGCTTAACCGACTGAGCCACTCAGGCGCCCCAATACAAAGACACTTTTTATGTAGCTTGGGGTTGAACCAGCCTGCAACTGGGCATCAGATGGTGTCACTCCTAGAAGACCTAGAAAGCGTGCCCCGGGTGCACCGCCCTGTGCTGTGTTCCTGGGGCAGGTAGTAGGAGAAGTGGTGGCCCGCAGACACGGCCCTGCGGGCATGTTGGGACGGACGCTCACTAGTGGGGGGTCTCTGCACACAGGCCCCTCGCCTACAGCACGTTGGCCGACCTCGTGCACCACGTCCGTCAGCACCTGCCCCTCAGTGACCTCTCCCTCGCCGTCCAGCTCTTTGCCAAGAACATCGATGACGAGTCCCTGCCCAGCAGCATCCAGACCATGTCCTGCAAGCTGCTGCTGAACCTGGTGGACTGCATCCGTTCCAAGAGCGAACAGGAGAGCGGCAACGGGAGGGACGTCCTGATGCGGATGCTGGAGGTACCAGCTCTCCTGGGAGGTGTGGGCATCCTGCGTGCTTTCATCCCGATGCCCACTTATGGACTCGTACCAGTGGTTTACTGACCAGGTCATGCAGCCTTCCGATTGCCGAGCTCAATCCCGGGTGTCAGACCACCTGGGTTCAAATCCCCTGCTAGCCAGTGCCCTTGGACAAGATGCTTAACATCTCTGTGCCAGCCTGCTCCTAGCCAGGGATACAGTCAGTGTCTGCCTCCCGGGATTGTCATGAGTGCTAAGTAAATGATACGTGGACGCTCCCCACACTGTTCCTGGCGAGTATTTCAGGGACACTGTGTGGTTCCTGGCAAGTGCCTAGAAGAGGGATTACAGAGATGCTACGGTTCCTGGCGAGTACCTAGAAGAGGGATTACAGGCACACTGTATAGCCAGGGGAGGCGCCCGGTTGGGTGCGTGGGGACAGAGTACAGTGTGATTGCTGAGGCCAGCAGGTGATAGTGTGGGTCTGGAGTAGTCTGGGCCACGCGTCCAGGCTTCTGCGACAAGTCCCCCAGCTTTTCTGAGCCAGATTCCTCACAGTGACAGTGGAGGTAGGGACGCCACTGTAGTTCTCCTTGGGGAGGATGGCACACTTCTCTTCGGCAAGTGGCTTCAGAGAGCTGCTCCTGTCTCCTGGAAGGGCTGCCAGCCTGTGGAAGAAGAATGATTTTTGTCTTTCTCTCCCCTTGCTCTTTCTGCTAGGTCTTTGTCCTCAAATTCCACACCATCGCCCGGTACCAGCTCTCTGCCATCTTTAAGAAGTGCAAGCCTCAGTCAGAACTCGGAGCGGTGGAGGCAGCCCTGCCCGGGGTGCCTGCTGCCCCTGCGGCCCCGGGCCCCGCCCCCTCCCCTGCGCCTGTCCCCACCCCCGCCCCGCCCCCACCCCCGACCCCAGCCACCCCCGTGACCCCGGCCCCTGTGCCTCCGTTTGAAAAGCAAGGAGAAAAGGATAAAGAGGACAAGCAGACATTCCAGGTCACAGATTGCCGAAGTTTGGTCAAAACCTTGGTCTGTGGCGTCAAGACCATCACGTGGGGCATAACGTCATGTAAAGCACCTGGTGGTAATTCCGCTCTTGAATTATTTAGATGGGATGTTTTCTGCAGAGTGGGTGTTGTTCACCTTAACTGATTATGCTCTCTCTTTTCCAGAAGCTCAGTTCATTCCCAACAAGCAGTTACAGCCCAAAGAGACTCAGATTTATATAAAACTTGTGAAATATGCAATGCAGGCTTTAGATATTTATCAGGTAAGGAAGTGACCTCAAACCAGGCTCCTGAGTGTGGGAAATGCCTCTGGGATGAGGGTGCCGGTGATGTGATGGAAGGGGTCCTAAAAGGCTCGTTTTGGATTGTCTGCAGTGTTCGTGTCCCCAGATTTGCTCTTGTTCTGTAGTGTAGCATTGCTTTAACGGTGAAGATTTTCCTTTTAAGTGTCAGCGTGAGCATTTGGTGGGGGAGGCGGTCCGTGTACATGGAATGCAGTGGAAGCAAGATGGAAGTTTTACTAAATTCTTGTGTGGAACGCTTAGCAAAGCTTTTTTGCTTGTTTTAATTATTTTCCAAAACTAAGCTGAGAATAGAGAATTAAAAAGATGGGAGAACATTTATTATGTAATTCAAATGCTGTGTTTTAAACATGCAGCTGGTCCAGTTATGTTATGGAATACATTCAGAGACGCCTGGTTTTAACATCCATGGGTTTCTTCCCTGTGCTAGGTCCAGATAGCTGGAAATGGACAGACCTACATCCGAGTAGCAAACTGCCAGACCGTCAGAATGAAGGAGGAGAAGGAGGTGTTGGAACACTTCGCCGGCGTGTTCACAATGATGAATCCCTTAACGTTTAAAGAAATCTTTCAGACGACAGTCCCTTACATGGTGGAAAGAATCTCAAAAAATTATGCTCTTCAGGTATAAAACTCTGTCTTATCCTTTGAACGTTGATTGTAAAATTACTTGTTGATGTGTGGAGCGCTTGGCGTTTTCTTTATTTTGAGGGTGTTCTAAATGATATGCCTAAGGCTGTGCTGGTAGAAAAATGTAGAGAGATGTTAGGACTTAATATTTTTTGTTCAGAATATCAAGATGTCTTGGATCAGTTTCTTTCATTAGTAGAAATTAAGTATATGTTAGATGTAGGCTCCTGGTATTTGATAGTGAAGATAAAATAATGGACGTGAGTGTTTGAAGTGAACGGCCCTACTCCGTGCTTGGCAGATTTACAAATTTTTTTCCTAGGGTGGATAATTAATTTCTTGTGCTGTTACAGATTTGGTTTTGTGTTTTTGGAAAGTTCATTACTTAGTGTTAAGGCTACTTTGAGGATTGTTTTTGTCAAGCACGTTTCTCCTTTTGACAGATTGTTGCCAACTCCTTCTTGGCGAACCCTACTACCTCCGCTCTGTTCGCCACAATCCTGGTGGAGTACCTCCTGGACCGCCTGCCGGAGATGGGCTCCAGCGTGGAGGTCTCCAACCTGTACCTCAAGCTGTTCAAGCTGGTCTTTGGCTCAGTCTCCCTCTTTGCAGCTGAAAACGAACAAATGCTGAAGGTAAAGCTCGTGGAGCCAAGTGTACTTTGTTTTGGGGGAGTTTTTGGTTGTGTTTTGCTTCCTGTTCTCCATTTGCACGGAAACGGGAGGTGTTGTTTTTAGATTTGTGAAGTGCTCTTTGAGTTCATAGATATTTGGGCCAGTAAGGGCCTAAATGTGAAGAAGGTTTCAGAGGATTCATCCATGGTTTGAAATGAAACTTAAGAGTGCCCGTGGCAGGCAGTGGGTTGTCGTTAGTATTGCCACCACTAAATTTTTTTTTTTTTAATTCCAGTTTCTTTCTCTGGATTACACAAATAAAATAGCACATCGTTCGTATTTTAAAAATGGAGTGATGGGAAAAAAACAAGGGAAAAATCCCTTTACCGCCTTCTCTTGTCCAAAGAGAAACAGGTGGCTTTTGTAACAGTTCTGATTCTGCCAGCCGTCTTCCGCTCTAACTTTGTGTCTTCGCCGTGTTCTTATCTTCCTTGGCAGTACGGGGAACGTTTCATTTCAGGACCACTTGTTTGTTTTTCCTCTTTATGAATTCTAACTAATTGGTATCCCTTACTAGGACCGTTTCGGAGGGACAATGTCTCCTAACGTAGTGGATGACCAGTGCAGTCTAATTCCATCTCTTCTGTTACTTGATTTTAGCAAACGGCTAAAAAAAACTTACCCATGGTTACATGTCCCACTGAAAAGGCAGCAGACGGTGGCACAAAAACCTAATAAAAATTCATTTCCACTTAAGGCAAAATATTTTAATTCCTGTAGGAAGCTGAGTATTAGCAGCAGTTTTATCTGAAGTGTGATGTCTTCCCGTGGGGGGGGCTTCTGAAGACACAAACAAGATCCTTTTTTTTTTTTTCCTCCTGGAGCAGTAAATGTACAGGCGGTGACCAGGAGCACCAGTAATCTCTGTTTTTATGTGACCGCTCCCTCAGGTTTTCTCCATTCTGTCGCAGTCACTTAGCAACAACCTGAACATTACTTTTGTGTTCACCTAAAAGAAAAATACTTGTATTTTTCTAAGAACAAACGCTTAACTGTAATATGCGTCCACACAATTTGGTGTCTTTGAAAAATTTAATTTTTGCCGATATTAGATGCACAACAACAAAACCAGAATAAAACCTGATGGTGGGATACATGCATACGTACATTGTGCCACGTATGACAACAAATTGGGAACGATGTCAGTGACACAGTTCACTGTAAACATACCTGTAGAATATTTCGTGTGCAGCTGAACCTGTTACATGTTAAAATCAGCATTTGAAGTACAAAATAAAAAGCTAGTCTGGCTTTAGATGTTAATTAAAGTTACTATAAGCTGATAGAGTACTTTTATTATTATTATTATTATTATTATTATTATTATTATTAAAGAAAATTTCTTGATTAAGTCTCCCAAGATCTTACGATCTGAATTTTTGAGGCTCTTCCAGACGTTGTGTGTATCCTTTTTGATCGTGAGGTTTCACTTCCTTTCGGTTACTTTCTGCGTTTAGATTGTTCTAGGAAATGGGCATCTTCATCCTGTTTGATTATTTAGTCTTAGGAGGGAAGTGGCCATATTGAGTTGCAGAGCAGAGCGGACAGACCCTCTGGTTCCTGCTCCAGAGCGTTACCTTTTCAACATCGTGTAACTGCACAGTAACGTAGGAGCCTATTAAACGCTGCTTCTGCAGCCATCCTGGTGGAAACCAGCATAATATTTCAAGACAAATTAATCTGAGCCAAATAAAGGATGGAAAGGTCTTGTTTTGTTTTGCCTCTAGGAGTGAACTCGTCAGAACTACCTTCCATCCCTGTTTACAGTGAACCTTCAGCATGAGTTCTGAGGGTGTCACCCATCCTCATTTAGAGCGTGTTAACTTGCCTTTTCTCCACCGCACAGCCCCACCTGCACAAGATCGTGAACAGCTCAATGGAACTTGCACAGACTGCCAAAGAGCCCTATAACTACTTCCTGCTGCTCCGGGCCCTGTTCCGCTCCATTGGGGGAGGTAGCCATGACCTCCTGTATCAGGAATTTTTGCCTCTCCTACCAAACCTCCTGCAAGGTCAGAGCAGTGATTTTGGTTGCCTTTTAGTCTTGTGTGCATGTATGGGTTTGGCTGACTGTGGTTGTGGGGTCCATTCATCCTCTGCATCCAATGAAGGTCTTGGTGAGGGGATATATGTACGTATCCCCTGCCAGAGGTGTGTGTGTCTGTCCATGTGTTCATGTTCCCGTGTCCCACTCTCTTTAAAGGCAGTAGGACTTTTTTTTTTTTTTTTTTAAGTTTATTTATTTTTGAGACAGAGAGAGACAGAGCATGAACGGGGGAGGGTCAGAGAGAGTGGGAGACACAGAATCAGAAGCAGGCTCCAGGCTCCGAGCCATCAGCCCAGAGCCCGACGTGGGGCTCGAACTCACGGACCGCGAGATCGTGACCTGAGCCGAAGTCGGACGCCTAACCGACTGAGCCACCCAGGCGCCCCAAGGCAGTAGGACTTTGAAGGGAGCCCCCTTGTTCAGGGATGGACCTTCCCCTCCCTACTCAAGAGTTGAACAGGAGTTGGAAGGTTTCCATCACCCTGGTTAGGACTTGGTTGTATTTTTGTAGCATTTGGTAAGCAAGTCTACAAAGTGGTTTCTAGTGGCTTAGTAGTAATATCAGGGATCCCTAGTTTGAGAGAGAGTCAGAATAAGAAGAGAAAAAGCAGTTATAAAGCTGATTGATAAGTGTGTATTTTTACTTTGAGGTAAACTTACATAACCAGAATCCTGCAATTCCGGTGTGACCAGGAATGCTTTCAAGATATAGAGCTAAAGGGGATCCTTAAAGAAAAGCCATTTACAACGTATAGTACCCAGGAGGCTTTGGGAAAAAGTCGGCCATGTTGCCTGTAACATGGCCATGAGTCCACCCTGCAAGGTGGCCGGCCCATGATCCAGTTCCGCCATCCGTTATTTAACCCCATCTCCAGTCATTCCCCAGCCTGAGTCCTCTGTTCTGTGGGGTCTCATTTCCTCCTCCCCAGGCTCATTTCTCCCTACCTAGTTTTGTTCGAGTGGATCCCCTTCTGGGAACTTAACCTTTCTCCTTCTCCTCCTTTGGACCCTGAATCCAGTGCTGTTACTTTGTGATGCCTTCCCTGATCGATCTTTTCTCTGCGCTCTCTCCATCCTGCACTGCCTGGGATGCATCGACTGTTCTAGGCCTTTCTCTTTCTAGCTGGTCTCTGAGCACTCAGGGCAGGTCCTGATCTGACATGTTTCAGTTAGGAAGGAGCTCAGCTTACCCTCACAAAAAGTAGGGATGTTGTCTTTGTGAGAAGGAAGATCTTCTCCATTTGCAGGAAATGAAAGTGGATTTAAAAAAAAAAAGTTTATTTTACAGCGGAGACCTCAACTGTGGTCTCTTGGAAACCTGAAAAAAACATGTGAGGTTGTAAACCTCAAGCTTGAGGTGAATGTACCTTACTGGAGTCTTGTGTCTCTGGATCGGGCTTGTTAAAAACAACAACATGATTCTTAAAAGATCCATGTGTGATATTAGGTATCTCATTAGGATTAATTAACATTAAATAATTGTATCATAGCTTACGTTATAGTTGTATGCAGCCTGCTGTTGTCACCATGAACTTGACGGACAGAAGGGTCATGGTTGTAGAATAGGTTTAGCTGATGTAGTAGATGAGACCTAAAACGTCTTCCTGTCATTGCGCTGACGTTGACAGAAGGTGGAACAGTTATTCTGTACGATTAACTCTGGCCCGTCTGGGGGTGATGTTCTTCTCTGATGCCTGCAAACCCCGCTTCTAGGCCTGAACATGCTGCAGAGCGGCCTGCACAAGCAGCACATGAAGGACCTGTTCGTGGAGCTGTGTCTCACGGTGCCTGTGCGGCTGAGCTCCCTCCTGCCCTACCTGCCCATGTTAATGGATCCCCTGGTGTCTGCTCTCAACGGCTCACAGACGCTGGTCAGCCAAGGCCTGAGGACCCTGGAGCTGTGCGTGGACAACCTGCAGCCCGATTTCCTCTACGACCACATCCAGCCTGTCCGCGCGGAGCTCATGCAGGTAAGTGTGCGTTCTCGCAGGGGCCGGCCCAGCGCCGGCTGTCGGGCGCTCACGGATCCGGTTTTCCCGGGGCTTCTAGACTAGTGTTTCCGGAAATGACAGCCCCCCCCCCCCCCTCCCCCCCCCAGTGAGCTGCCTGCGCCCCGTGTTGGGCTCTCTGCAAGATGAAGTGGTGTAGTTTTTAACCTCTTCATGAGTCTCCTGGCTTATGAAAAGATGTGTAGAAATATGTATTAAGTAGACATTTGTTTTGCAGTGTTGCCCTTTTTTCAGAGGGTTTTCATGAGGGTCACAGACTCATTAAGTTGATGACCTGTGAGGGCAGGTGCTGTGGTTACTATGTGCTGCCGGGAAGAGACTTTCTTTGATCTCAGGATGCTGCAGTGAAGAGAATCACGCTCCTGAGGGAAGTGCAGGTGTGCACTTTCGGGTCAAGGGAAATGAAGCAGATAATTGAGATGGTTTTGAAAACATGTTTTCTTCCTTAGAGTTTGTATGTCACATACTAGGTTTTGCCTTCACGTTTTGCTGTCGTTACGGATTCGTAATGTAGTCGGTAATTGTTAGAAGTGTAGGCTGCCTGTCACTATACTGCCTCTCTGCTTTGGAGTATTTGGCCCCAACTAGAGGTCCGAATGCCAGCTTCAAAGGATGGAGACTCAGTAACCCTAAAAGACAGGAGTCTGGATTGGAAACTGCAGTGTGTGCACTTGAAGCTGGGTTTGGGAGACTTTCCTCCCCAGTCCTGAGATAGGGACCCTGTGTGCCATCTGGGTGGGAGAGGATGGGCCTGGCGGTTGGGTCAGGGCCTCCAAGTCCACTTTCCCAGCCATCCTTTGGAGGATTGACGGAGAGCCTGCCTCAGGAGAGAACGGCACTGTTGGTTCTGGAAGGCAAACCCTGGGCCTGACCCAGGTGTGGGTGAGCAGCATGTGGGAGGAGGAAGTGGGGCTGGGCTCATGGGCCTCTTGCTGTTTCATGAGGCAGACAGTCCTGGGAGACAGGGGCGAGGCTCCTTCCTGCTTTTGGAGCCCCAGTAATCCCCGCCCCCCACACTAGACAAGTGTCATAGTCTGTTTCTCTGTGGTCTCCTTAACCAGCACTCGCTCCCAGTGCCACCCCCTCCCGGGGGATTAAGCAGAAATTCCCTCTCCTGAGGGTACGTGAAGAGTGGTGGAGCCGGGTGGAGTGGTAGAGGTTGGGGGGGGGGGGGGGGGCTTAGCACCTCTCAGCAGGGGTTCCTGACGGACAGGCCTTGGTGGACCTTTAGGAACATAAGAGAAGTTGAAATTTTGCCTTAAAGAAAATTCTAAGATTTTACGTTGGCTGTTGTTAGACGCTAATATCTGGTATTGTTATGGAAGGTGATCTAAGAAAATAGACATTTTTTTTTTAAGTTTATTTTGAGAAAGCGAGCACGCCCGCACCTGCACATGAACCGGAGAGGGACAGAGAGAGAGCAAGAGAATCCCAAGCTGGTTCCTTGCTGTCCATGCAGAGCCCAGCGAGGGGCTCAAACTCAACGAACTGTGCGATCGTGTCCTGAGTCAAAATCAGGAGTCGGACCTTAAACCAAATGAGCCGCCCAGGTGCCCCTAGACAGACATAGTAATTTGGAGGACTTAGACAGTTTAGGTGAAAGAACGTGGGAAGACTGACAAGAGTTTTTGGAAACAGTTGAGTGTGTGTGGTCCTTATGCACTGATACAAGGTGCGCGTACTTGTTACCTGTTCCCAGAATGCGGCCTGTCATGATTGTGTTTTCGCCCTTCACCATCCTTTCTAACATGAAGTTTGAAATGTATAAGATTGTTTATATATCCTATTTGTAGGAATTTATCTTGTTTGTAAGTTATAAAGCCTATTAATCAAAGTAAAAACCTGAGAACTCACCATCAAATCCAGGACAAGAACTTTAACAGTAAAGAGCATTTCCCTCCATGCCTCTTCTGGTCCCATTTTGTATATATGTTTAGACGATATATTGCTTAGTTTTCTTGCTCTTGAGCTCTGCGATATTTATCATATGCTACTGTGTGTGTTTCAGGAGCGTGGAAGAACATTTATGTTTAAATCTGCGTTTTCTTTTAAAATTTTTCAGGGAGGATACATAAGATTAATAACATTGGCTTCTCCCAATAAGGGGAAATTTGTGTTTGGGGGACAGAGATGGGAGGAAGAATTTTTGCTGTATAATTTTCTATAACTTGAAAAGTTTGATTTGTGAACCATGAGGATGCCTTGCCTTGCAAGGATTTTAATCAAAGTACTTTGGTTTTTAGGCTTTATGGCGCACTTTACGCAATCCTGCTGATAGCATTTCTCACGTGGCCTATCGTGTACTTGGTAAATTTGGTGGCAGTAACAGGAAGATGTTGAAGGAGTCCCAGAAGCTGCACTATGTTGTGACTGAGGTTCAAGGCCCCAGTATCACGGTGGAGTTTTCTGATTGTAAAGCATCTCTTCAGCTCCCGATGGAGAAGGTAAATTTGGAAATCTGCAGGAGCTTCTTAAAGATACTATACATTTCATTTTAAGAAAGTGAATTTCTGTTTGAAAATATGTAAATAAAACATGTCTTTCTTGCGAGGGAATTTCTTTTTTAAGATTTTGTTTGTAAGTAAGCTCTATACCCAGTGCGGGGCTCTAACTCACAACCCCAAGATCAAGAGTCAAACGCTCTACTGACTGAGCCAGGCAGGTGCCCTTTGGGAGGGAGTTTCTAGGTCAAAGGACAAACTGTTTTGGGGGACCAGCTTGGGTGGCAAAGGGGCTTTCCTAACACCGGGAGGCCGGTGGGGGTGTACTGCCCGGAGAACTCTGGAGCAGTTTCATGTTTCCCGATGGAGCAGGAGACACTGCCGCCCAGCCCACCCCTTCCTTGAACTTAGTCTGTTTCACCGCCTAACAGGCTTTACTTCAAGTGTCATTAGAACCCAAGTTTATCCCATACTTGTCATTCCTGAGCCCCCACTTCTCCCATTCTCTATTGAGACGTAGCACCTGCTGTCTCTCCTGGCTCCTGAGCCCTCTGTGGGCAGCTCTGTGGTCTCTCTCCATCTGCCATCTGGAACTCCTGTCCCGTTGGGTAGCAAATGGGCAGACAGTGTGCCCAGCATCATGCCCGAGTGTCCACTCTGCTACTTTTGCTTTGTCATTTTGAAAACTCTTCCCCCTTTCACCTCATCGAGCCCTCCTGGTCCTTTGTCACATGCATCTTGGTCCACTTTACCATGATCTACATTGTTGAGGTTGACTTCTCCGCCTTATTGTAGAGCCAGCCTTCTTCCACCCACCCTTAGTGTCTTTTGTTACTGTGTCTTTTCAGGATGTTTGTTACCATGTCTTTTCAGGATGTTTATCTAGTTGTTACATACTGGGTATTTTTTTTTTTTTTAATGTTTTGTTTATTTTTGAGAGAGAGCATGCAAGTTGGGGAGGGGCAGAGGGAGAGGAGGACAGGGAATCTGAAGTGGGCTCGGCACTGACCGCAGCAAGCCTGATGCGGGGTTTGAGCTCACGCACCAAACTGAGATCATAACCCGAGCCAGAGTCGGACGCTCACCCGACTGGGCCACCCAGGCACCCCATACTGGCTGTTTTTTTAAAGGGTGTTAGAGTAGGCCTCCACGTGCATCTAAGAGACTCCGCCGTTTTAGGAAGCCAGGTGCCAGCTGGATTCCTGAACTCCTTGCAGACAGATCTGGTCTTAAACCAGCATTTCGTGGCCTGGACCCACTCAAAGCCCTCCCTTTGCTCAGGGCTAACTGTCCTGTTGTGTCATAGTGTAGAGCTCTGCCTGTTCACTTCTCTGTATTCAAACCTTACCCACATAGTGAGTTCTGTGATTTTTTTTTTTTTTTTTCAATCAGGCTTTATTAAATATCTATGGGGAACGATGCCTATCATGGATAAATGTCCCTCTGGGGTTCTCATCCATCATCCTCTCTCAATATCCTGTATCCCCCACTTCTCAAGCACTCACATTGTCCCTGACCCTCCTCCAGCCCGTAGATAGGTGTCCTCTCCAGGCCTCAGGGTGAGACGCAACCCTGGCTTCTCCCCCAAACCTTAATAAAAATATTTGCCAAATAAGCACTGGTTTCCTCCTAAGAGAATACAGCTAAAATGCTGCCTTTACATTGCAAGTTACTGAAGTGAACACCCTGTGTCTGAAGCATGTTCCCACAGTGTAGGTAATTTCTTAACCCAGGACTATTTGCTTCAGCCCTGTCAGTGGCAAGCTTGGTATTAGTCATGAAAACTAAGGTATCTGACTTTCATTTGATGCTGCATAGACTAAGCAGAGCAGGAAAATCTCTTTAGAAGTAGTTTTTCCCCCAAAGAAGAAACCAAGTTTTGAAGATTGGCTCCCACATCCTCCTGGACTCCCCTACAGACTTCGGGTGCACGAGGGGCCGGCTTCCTAGCAGGCAGAGGCCGAGGGCGCGCAGCACCCCACACAGCTGATGGGGCTGCCGGGGCCAAGGGCATGAGCTCATGGCCAAGCCAGGTGCTGGCGAATTCTCACAAATAATCCTACTTGTGGCACGTTACAACGCTCTGTTCTTTTGGCAGGTAATTGGCTCAAAGGTTGCATTGATCCTTACTGCTTCTGAAATTGTCTCCACATGATTTGTTACCTGTTGGTGACCAGGGCAGAGGCGGTGGGAGGAGGGACAGTGCTTCGGTGCCCTGGGCTCGGGCACAACAGTGAGGACCTGTTGTCATGCTCTTTGTGACCGTGTGTGAGTGTTTAGGGCAGGGCTGCTGGCCCTGTCAGCATCCACTGCTTCCTCACACACAGCCTAGATGAATCTTTTAACGCCCATCACTTCTTCTGCTCACAGGGTTTATAGCTATAGAATTGTCATTGAGGCTAATCTCTTAGCTGTTAAAGGCTTCACGTGATTTTTTGTTTATGATTATGCCTCCCCAGCCTTCCTGGTCAACCTAATTGAACAGGATAAAATGTACGTATAACTGTGTAGGTTTTCTGAAAAAATAAAGAAAGCTCTTTTGTCTTGTAAAGAGAGAATTTTGTAGTCAGGTAATTTCTGCATAAACTACGCTTTTTGTGTTTCTTTGCTGTAGGCCATCGAAACCGCTCTAGACTGCCTGAAGAGTGCCAACACGGAGCCTTACTACCGAAGGCAGGCGTGGGAGGTGATCAAGTGCTTCCTGGTGGCGATGATGAGTCTGGAGGACAATAAACATGCCCTCTACCAGCTTCTCGCACACCCTAAGTATGTTGGGGACGTGGTTTTCTGCGATTGGTGCATCTTCCATCAGGATTTAGGGTGGAGAGCACCTCCCGGATCTCCGCGGTGCTAGGACTTTGCTCCGTCAAGTCGGGAAATCAGCCTGTGATCTGCCTAGTGATGCTTCTCTGGGCTTTTCGAGAAAATGAAGAGGCGAAACTGGGTGCTTGAGGATTAGAATTTACCTCCTTTGTAGTCTGACTGTTGCCTCCTGAGGCTGTCAGCTTCAGGGAGCAAGGGTCCTGGCCTTTTCTGTCCTGTTATGAACCATTATATCCTTAGCGCTGGGCACGTGATAGACATTCAGCGGATCTTTTGCTTTTCTGGTCCATGGTGACCCTTCCATTCCCCAGATGCTTGTCATGTGATATTTATATTTTGTTCTTATCAGTTATTGCTATGACCTTATATGGTGGTCTTTTGTGATCATGTGTGGGTGTTAATCTTTCTGTGTTACATGTTTCAGGGAGGGGACTTTGGCTCTGTATTTACACGTTTCTCAGAGCATCGGTGGTGGGTGGTCCATGTACTGTCAGTGAGGCCTCTAATAACCGGGTCTGATATAGTTCCCGTGGTGATTTTTCCTTTCTTTTCTTTTTATTTTTTTAAATGTTTTCTTTATTTTTGAGAGAGAGAGAGAGACAGAGAGCTAGCAGGGGAGGGGCAGAGAGAGAGGGAGACACAGAATCTGAAGCTGAGCTGTCAGCACAGAGCCCAATGTAGGGCCCAAACCCATGAACCGTGAGATCATGACCTGAGCCGAAGTCGGACGTGTAAGACTGAGCCACCCGGGCACCTTGGCATGGTGTGATTGTTCAACATACAATAGGTGTATAGCTGCCTTCAAGAGTTTTCATTTCTATTTGATTGTTGATGGGTTTCTTTCTTTCTTTCTTTCTTTCTTTCTTTTTTTTTTTTTTTTAAGTTTATTTTTGAGAGAGATAGCGCGAGTGGGGGAGGGGCAGAGAGAAAGGGAGAGCCAGAATCTGAAACAGGCTCCAGGCTCTGAGCTGTCAGCACAGAGCCCAATGCGTGGCTTGAACTCAAAATAGCAAGATCATGATGTAGGCCAAAGTCGGATGCTTAACCAACTGAGCCACCCAGGCACCCCAAGTGATCGGTTTATTTCTTAGAATTTGACTTAGTTATAAAAGACAGAAGTCCAACATCCACTTTCTTTAAAAACTATAAAGATACTAAATCTGTTGCCACAGTGTAATTTTGCTCTGATTCCTTGCCTGTGCTCATATTAGGTAGAACACACTTGGGATCTCTTGAACCATTGGTTATAGATATTCTTGATGAAGTTCATCCTGTTTGAATCCAGGTGTTACTGGATTTAAAGCAGAGAAATGAACGCACTTCGGCCTGTCTGAACAAGGGGAAGGTTGGCAAGCTGAAAATGAAAACAGAAGTGCTGGTGACATCATCAGGCCGGGACTTTGGTGTTGTGATGACAGATCCAATCTTGTCTTTCAGCTTTACAGAAAAGACCATCCCTAATGTCATCATATCACATCGCTACAAAGCACAGGACACTCCAGCTCGGAAGACGTTTGAGCAGGCCCTGACTGGGGCGTTCATGTCTGCCGTCATTAAGGATCTCCGGCCCAGCGCCCTGCCCTTTGTCGCCAGCTTGATCCGCCACTACACGATGGTGGCAGTTGCCCAGCAGTGCGGTGAGTGGGGCGGTGCAAGTGCTCGCGTGACTTCCTGGGGCTGCTTCCGAAGCTCCACGAGGACTGCGTGGTATTTCAGAGAAGCCGTTTGGCTGGTTGATTTTTGGCCTTTGCTTTTTTAATCCCCACTTATTGAGGGTAATTGATATTTCAGTGATGGGTGCAACATTAACTTAAAAATTGTTACCACGTTTCATTTGTAAAATATGTCCGTTTAATATTTTGGCCCTTTGTTCTTCATGAAAATGGGGGCAGAATACTTTTGGGCACTCTGCATGTAAAAGTTTGTGGTCCCCCTTGTTGCCGGTCTTTCTTGTGTTGTTTTCCAAGGCCGAGCCTCCTCCTCTGTCCTCCTGCTGTCAGCTGGCTTCCCCCAAGTCTTTGTGCTTTTCTCGGTTCCTGGAGTGGTCATCCCTGCCACCCCTCAGGCTCTGGATGGGGACGGGCCACTTTTGTTTGTCTCTTTGCTTCTCTTCCTAATCCATCCGGACGGGGGCTTTTGCAGAAGGCAGTAAAATGTCCTGACACTGTCAGTTGCTGTGTAAGTTTCCAAACACTTACTCCCAGCTTCTGCAGCTCCTCCCAGACCGGCGCTGGGCAGGTGTTCCCAAGACCCCTCACCCTCCAGAGCAGCAAAGCAACTTCATTTGAACACTGCAGAACACCTAGAACTTTCCCTCTTGTATCTCTCCTTGGCTTTCTTGGACCGGATAGTCAATGCTGTAAGGTTTATTTTAGATCATTCCTCAGTGTCTCTCTGTTAATGTCTTTTCCAGCAGACTTGTAAGCTGCTTGATAATGCCTATCTTGCTGGGTGCCTCCAAGGCATTAATTAATAGCAGATTATTTTCTGTGTGTTGGGTGTCAGGCCCAAGTTGCTTTTTAATTGTTATTTGTATGTCAGGAAGTCCAGAGCATAGCCCACAGTCATTTCTGTGCTGTGCCCCTTGGTCTCTTCAATGATTTTTACTTTTTTTTCTTTATGTTTAATTTACTTTTGAGAGAGAGCATGAGTTGGGGAGGGGCAGAGAGAGAAGGAGGCTCAGAATCTGAAGCAGGCTCCAGGCTCTGCTGTCAGCACAGAGCCCGATGCCGGGCTCAAACTCATGAACCACAAGATCATGACCTGTGCCGAAGTCGGATGCTTAGCCGACGGGGCACCCAGCCCTCCCTAATTTTTTTAAAACAAGGAACCTGATGGTGATTTTCATCTTAAACTAATGCATTTTTGAGTTATGACCGAGAAAATCTGAAAAGAATGCTGTTTATAACGGAAATAATTCAGAAAAATCACCTTAGTGTGAATTAGACCACTTAGTTTACAAGTAATTGCAATTTAACAGAAGTTGGTCTAAAGTACCAGTGCTGGCAAATTAGTCGGAGAAGGACAAGTCTCACATGGTTTCATTCATAGGAGGTCTTTAAGATACAAAACAGATGAACATAAGGGAAGGGAAACAAAAATAATATAAAAACAGGGAGGGGGACAAAACATAAGATACTCTTAAATATAGAGAACAAACAGAGGGTTGCTGGAGGGGTTTTGTGGGGGGTGGGACGGGCTAAATGGGTAAGGGGCACTAAGGAATCTACTCCTGAAATCATTGTTGCACTATATGCTAACTAATTTGGATGAAAATTTAAAAATAAATAAATTATTAATTAAAAAGTTCTTTCAAAAAGGAAAAAAAAAAGTACCAGCGTGAGCTTTTATTGAGCTCCTGACCTCTAGTTTGAAAACGAGGTAGTTTAGGGGTGCCTGGCTGTTGGAGTTGGTAGAATATGCAAGTCTTGATCCTCAGTCTTATGCGTTTGAGCCCCATGTTGGGTGCAGAGACTCCTAAAAACATAAACTTAAAAAAGTTTTAGGGGCGCCTGGGTGGCTCGGTCAGTTAAGCATCCGACTCATGATCTTAGCTCAGGTCATGATCTCGCTGTCATGAGCTTGAACCCTGCATGGGGCTCTGCGCTGACCGTGCAGAGCCCGCTTGGGATCCTCTCTTTCCCTCTCTCTCTGCCCCTTCCCTGCTTGCACAGGCGCACGCTCACTCTCACTCTCTCCCTAAAAATAAATAAACTTAAGTGTTTTAAAAATGAGGTAGTTTTGGGGCGCCTGGGTGGCTCAGTCGGTTAAGCGTCCAACTTCGGCTCAGGTCATGATCTCACGGTTCGTGAGTTCGAGCCCCGCGTCGGGCTCTGTGCTGACAGCTCGGAGCCTGGAGCCTGTTTCAGATTCTGTGTCTCCCTCTCTCTCTGCCCCTCCCCTGTTCATGCTCTGTCTCTCCCTGTCTCAAAAATAAATAAAACGTTAAAAAAATTTAAAAAATGAGGTAGTTTTGCCATTTGAGGGACAAGAACGTCCATGGAAATAACCTTGACTTTCTCCCATGCCTGCTGCCTCTCTTTCAGGTCCTTTCCTGCTTCCTTGCTACCAGGTGGGCAGCCAGCCCAGCACAGCCATGTTCCACAGTGAAGAAAATGGGTCCAAAGGAATGGATCCCTTGGTCCTTATTGATGCAATAGCCATTTGCATGGCATACGAGGAAAAGGAGCTTTGCAAGATTGGAGAGGTGGCACTAGCTGTGATATTTGATGTTGCCAGTATCATCCTGGGCTCAAAGGAGAGGGTAAGGAAAGACTGAGAAGCATCTGCTCTTTTGGGGGTGTTTGTGCCTGCGGGTAGCCTGGAAGCTGGTGGTTTAAGAGTTGCAGTAACATGATAGTTTGTGCTTCTGTTTTTCTCCCCAGGCCTGCCAGCTGCCTCTGTTTTCTTACATCGTAGAACGCTTGTGTGCGTGTTGCTATGAGCAGGCCTGGTATGCAAAGCTGGGGGGTGTGGTGTCCATTAAATTTCTCATGGAGCGGCTGCCTCTCACTTGGGTTCTCCAGAACCAGCAGACGTTCCTCAAAGCGCTTCTCTTTGTCATGATGGACTTGACTGGAGAGGTAGGTAATGGGTGGTCCCAAACCTAACCAAGCTGTTCCAGAAACTGATTTGCCTGGAGAATAGTTAGTATGAAGCAGTTCTGGAAATGGGCTCTCCTAGCAGCTCAGATTTCGTTATGGCATCTTTAATAAAAGGACAGGTCAGAACCACCATAGGCTCTCCCTGGTTGTCTAAATATCTGTCTGCCTTGCTAAGGAATAGTCACAGGCCAGAGTGCATAACACGGCACATCTCTCTGTAAAGGGAAACAGTACTACTTCTCACTCTTGCCATAGAGCTAAATAGTGCAGGTGTTGCAGGAGTTTCTGTGGAAGCTGCATTTTTCGGAACCTACGTGCAGGTGTAACTCGAACAAATAGAATACAGTGGGCATTGCCAGCTCGTCTGTCACGTAAATATAAGGAGTGTGTCCAGATCTGCATTTTCTCTTCTGAGTGACCTATGGAAATTGTAGGAAGGCGACTTGGCCCCTGAAGTACTGAATGGGGGTTGTTAAATTAGCTGGTGTAAGGGGTGCGGGTGCTCAGCCACAGCCCTTTTCGTTCTGAGGAGTCCCTGGCCTGCAGGTTTCCAACGGGGCGGTTGCCATGGCAAAGACCACCCTGGAGCAGCTTCTGATGAGGTGTGCGACACCTTTAAAAGACGAAGAGAGAGCTGAAGAGATCGTGGCAGCTCAGGAGAAGTCCTTTCACCACGTGACACATGACTTGGTTCGAGAAGTCACCTCTCCAAATTCCACTGTGAGAAAACAGGCCATGCATTCCCTGCAGGTCTTAGCCCAGGTCACTGGGAAAAGTGTGACAGTGATCATGGAGCCCCATAAAGAGGTGAGATTTCTGCCACTGGAATTAGGATCATTTGAGCAAAACTTTTGAGACAGTTTTCCTTCAAATCTGACTTGAAGGTGATGTATGACTGGGAACTGTGTGTCCACCTCACGGAGTGCTACTGGACGTGCTCTCTCTGATCTCAGAGGCAGAAAGCGGCGTGCTTGTATCAGTGGCTATACTCGTAGTTGTCAGTGTCAGGAGAACAGAGGGCCCGTTTCCTGGGTCTCTGTAGTACAGTCTGGTCACTCTTGTTTTAAGAGCAGTGACTCTGGAGACTCAGGAGGTAAATGTATTTGACACTTAACTATCTATGATCCGGTGTTCGCACACGGAACCTTCCCTCCCTTCCCTAACTAAAGGACGTTCGTGATAACTTTTTATCTCGTGGTTCTCAAATTGGTAATTATTTTCGAGTACTGTGAGGAGCAGTATTTGCTTTTTAGGGACAGCTGGTCAGTAGTGCTTCCTCCTTTCCTCTCCCAGGTCCTCCAGGATATGGTCCCACCCAAGAAGCATTTGCTCAGACACCAGCCTGCCAATGCGCAGATTGGCCTGATGGAGGGGAACACGTTCTGTACCACGCTACAGCCCAGGCTCTTCACAATGGATCTTAACGTGGTGGAACATAAGGTGTTCTACACAGAGGTAGGGGGGTGGTGGTGCGGCGTGGTGTGGATGGTGATGACGTGTGTCTGGTAGCCTGTCTTTGTGCGCAAAGACTGGTCAGGCAGCATTCAGAGAAGGCATAGGTGGCGACCACAGGCAATCAACCATAATCTGGCCCAGCACGCCGCACAGGTACGTACGTGACAGGCCTGGTGACCAGAGATGTTCAACCACGTGTGGCTGTTTTCCGAGTCCATAGAACTGTGTGAGCCCTCTACGAGGAACCTTGCTGTCCAGGGCCTTAAAGATGTCATCTAGAGAAAGATGTACCATCTGCTCTGATCACCATCATCAGCTGGTGCCCAGAGTAAGACTGGCTCAGAGCAAGGGCCGGTTTATTGAATATGTTCATCACTTAAGAATGTGCCATGCACCGTGGAGAACCTACTTCACAGGAATGCCTTTATTTGGCCCTGATGGCACTCCATGAAATACAGATACTGACGATCCTCGTCTTGGGCAGTGGCAGATGGCATCTTAACAAGTGTTTGTCTCTGTAAACATCCCAGTATGGGGTGACATTAGACAGTGAGAAACAAATTGAACTATAGATACAATCAAATTCTAAGCATTAATTCTTAGAATACAATGTTGGTCTGGGGATCAGTCTCTAGACTGATCTTTTTTAAGACCTGAATCATACTCTGGAGGCATTGTCAGAGTAAACTGAGGCAAAGGTCATAAGCAAGTTTTTTCAGTCCACACTAAGTTTGAATTTCCAGGTATGAAAAATTTGCCTCTTGAGTCTTTAAGTCCTATGTATTTGCTTGGACGTACGATTGTATGATCACGTGGTCTAGCTCTGATCTTTTATACCTTGTTGCATCCCTTGTGTAAGAGTCGATGCTCATAGGACCTGCCAAGGTTCTAGGAGAGCCACCAGAGGATGGGAGGAAGTTTCCTTTTGGTGGATCCAGGTAGATGTGTTTTAACCCATGTGGAAAATTCCTCACCGAGCTTAAGACCAGATCCTTAAGTAGTGCTGGGAGATAAATCTCAGCAAATGTGTCTGGTTTCCCAAGTGCTAATCAGTGTACCAGCTGCATCAAAACATGTGAGGATCTTTTGAAAAATAGAGCCTCTGGAGTCCTCTCCCTGGAAGTTTGGGGTCAGACCTGCAAATCTACCATCTGCAAGCTTCCCCCAGCTTCCCGGGTGATTCTGGTACAGGTCATGTTCGGAACTCGCTCTGTCTAGATGTAGATACAGATACAGTTGTCTGTATGTGTGTGTGCACACGTGTTTTATATGAGGAGAGTAGTACTGATGGAGTGGAATAGGGTGGTGGCTTGAAGTGCTTTCTACTCTCTGTCTTTTTTTTGTTGTTTTAAATCTTTTACTAGGTAGGAATCTTTAAGGAAAAAAACAGTAAAGTTAATAGTGTTCTTTTAAGATGTAAATAGAAGGGGAAAATAGTAGTAGAACCACATATGTGGTATTTTAGGTATTAGACATATAAATATATGCTGGCTTGTGATAAAATGTCCAGAAACATAAAACGTAGCTACAGGAATCTCTGACTAATGGTATTCCCAGTGACTTTCAACTTCTTTCTTTATGCACTTTTCTGTACTTGGCGGGGGGGCAAACTAGTATCACCACTGAAATGCTGAATTATAGAACACACACGATTGTCGAGCACTGGCCCGAGACATTGGGAAGCAGCTCTGAATAAGGAGGGAGATGTACCTGCCACCATGATATCTGCAGTTCACGTGGTCCCCTGTGTAGAGAAAAAAGGTTACGGTATCAGAATGGGTGAGAAAATGTCTCATTTCACTGCTGAGGCTGAGTTTGCTATAGAAGGAAACTCAGTTCCATTTGGTATTAAATTCTCTAGGATTTGAATTTAGTTCGTTGATTGTGGTGTGTGTGTGTGTGTGTGTGTAAGATTGCTGTGTTCTGTTATTTTCAAGGTTATTGTGTCTTGACAGGAAGAGCAGGCTAAAATTATTGTATCTTTTGCAGCTGTTAAATTTATGTGAGGCTGAGGACTCCGCTTTAACAAAGCTGCCTTGTTACAAAAGCCTTCCGTCACTCGTACCTCTGCGAATTGCAGCGTTAAGTAAGTTAATCAAAATTAAGTCATGAGTATGAAGGTGCAGGGAGACAGTGGCTTTTTCTGTTTTTTTAAATTTATTTATTTGAATTCAAGTTAATGTACAGTGTAGTATTGGTTGCAGGAGTAGAACCCAGTGATTCATCACTTCATGTGACACCCAGTGCTCATCCCAACAAGTGCCCTCCTTAATGCCCATCACCCATTTAGCCCATCCCCCACCCACTGCCCCTCCAGTAACCGCCAGTTCTCTATATTTAAGAATCTCTTACGGTTTGCCGCCTTCTCTGTTTTTTTTTTTTTTTTCCTTGGGTTTTTTTTTTTTTTTTTTTTTTTTTTTATCTTTTTTAAGGTGGAATCAAAAAACTTGTGTTTGTAGGAGAACGTAGGGTAGTCAAGCTTCCAAGACTCCAGACACATCCAAATGAGGCGCTGCACGTGGCAGTCTGCCTTTCTTCAAAAAAAAAAAAAAAGTATTTGTGAAACTACCTAATGAGATGTCAATAGATTATACCGATTGTTAGGATTTCAATAATTTTTTACTCCTATAAATGATGCATTTTACCCTATAATAATTAAATCTCTATTCTGTAGTTCTGTCATGACTCTGGTACTCTGGTTTAAGAATTGTCATAGCTCTCGGGGCACCTGGGTGGCTCAGTCAGTTAAGCGACCAACTTCAGCTCAGGTCATGATCTCACAGTCCGTGAGTTTGAGCCCCGTGTCAGTCTCTGTGCTGACAGCTCAGAGCCTGGAGCCTGCTTCGGATTCTGTGTCTCCCTCTCTCTCTCTGCCCCTCCCTTGCTCATGCTCTTTCTCGGTCTCAAAAATAAATAAAAAAACATTAAAAAGAAGAAAAAAGTATTGTCATAGCTTTCATATATTGCCATTTGCACCCAAATCAGAGTATACAGTAAGATTTACTACAACCTGTATAGGCTTCTCAGTGGCTCCATAGCATTTGAGAATCCTGCCGCCTCTAGGCTTTTGTGAGGAACGTCAGTTACACTGTTGACTTTTTACTCCTTTGAATTCTCACTTAGAATGGTCCCCCCCCCTTCTTTCTTTCTTTCTTTTCTTTTCTTTTCTTTTCTTTCTCTATATATATAAATACCCAGTACGAGTTTTTTTTTTTTTTTTTTTTTGTTTACTTTTTCTCTTGCTCTGTTGGGTTTTACGTTCCTAATAAAACATTGCCAAGATCTTCCTTGAGTTAGGGGTAGAGGAGGTAAGAGGCAGACCATTATACCTGCGCTTGAGCAAGGGGCTGGGGTGTGGACGACACAGCAGGTGGGAGTGAGGGGGGTGCTCCGCAGCCACGGTTGGAATCTTTGCTTGTGTCGGGATTGCTTTCTCTGCATGCTTTTCATTCCTGTTGGCTAATAACAGGCATTACTCTTGGATGTTATCTCTCAGCTAACATGTGGGATTAATGTGTGTCCCCTTTTCTATGAATATTTGCATTTTCACAGCCTTTAACTCCCCAAGATGGGAGGAGGCTGCCTGGTCAGACATGGATAGTGGAAGAGAAGCCGGGCTGTGTGTGTGTGTTCCCTTCACCACTAGAGTTCAGGGCCAGCCCTCTGTCAGTCCAGCATGCGTCTGCTTACACTCAGCCATGCTCTCACCCCATGTGAGGATGGGGGAAGTGGTGTCAGTGTGCACTCCTGCTTTTCCCCCTCCGGCCCTTCTTCCTTCTATCTGGACCGGGTAATATTTGTCATGGCCTTTCTGACAGGCTGTTGACTTCCCTCCTAGATAACCCTGAACATGTACGTGAGCTAGAAGACCATGTATTCCTTTGTCTTTCTTGAGGTCGGACACTTGGGAGGTGGTTCAGTGATTCATAGTTTGTGTTGATCGGTAAGAGCCTTTAGACAAGGAAATTATTCATATAATTTTCAGGTTAATAATGAAATTGTGTTGATCTGTCTCCCTAAAGATGCGCTTGCTGCCTGCAACTACCTTCCTCAGTCCAGGGAGAAGATCATCGCTGCCCTCTTCAAGGCCCTGAATTCCACGAATAGTGAGCTGCAGGAGGCTGGAGAAGCCTGTATGAGAAAGGTGAGTGAGTGCGTGTGTGTGTGCGCACACACGGGTGTGAGTTCTGCCTTTAGGTTCATCCTGTTCACCTCGTTTGTGTGCCTGGAAGTCTCTGTTTCGTACACACTGCACTCTGATAACGTCTCTATTTGTTTCATGGTCCTCATGAGCCTTTTAAAATATTAAATAGTAATGAGCAGTCTCGTTCATTTCATCATAAACTTCCAGAACGTATATGGTTAATATTCCATTTTCCAAGGAAAATACACACTTATTGCTAGAGCTGAATGAGCTCATTCTGTTTTAAAGTATATTCTGTTAACTGTTTTCCTTTGTAACTTTTTTTTTTTTTTAATAGTTTTTAGAAGGTGCTACCATAGAAGTGGATCAAATTCATACACATATGCGGCCTTTGTTGATGATGCTGGGGGATTATCGAAGCCTGACACTGAATGTCGTGAATCGTCTCACTTCAGTTACCAGGCTCTTCCCAAACTCCTTCAATGATAAATTTTGTGATCAGATGATGGTAAGCCAAATGCATAAATACTCTCTAATCAGCCTGAAATTTTAAGTTATTTTTTTTAAGTAATACATATACGTGGTTTAAAATTCAAAAAGCATGAAAGGGGGAGGCACCTGGGTGTTGAGCACCCAACTCTTGATTTCAGCTCAGGTCATGTTCTCACCATTCGTGAGTTCGAGCCCCTTGTCAGGCTCCAAACTGATCACGCAGAGCCTCCTTGGGGTTCTCTCTCCCTTTCTCTCTCCCCCTCCCCCTCTCCCCCTCCCCTGCTTGCATGCATGCGTGTTCTTTCTCTCAAAAATAAAGATATTGGGGTGCCTGGGTGGCTCAGTCGGTTGAGTGTCTTACTTTGGCCCAGGTCACGATATTACAGTTCGTAGGTTCGAGCCCTGCATCCGGGCTCTGTGCTGACAGCTCAGAGCCTGGAGCCTGCTTCGGATTCCGTGTCTCCCTCTCTCTCTGCCCCTCCCCTGCTTGTGTTCTCACTTTGTCTCTCTCAAAAATAAATAAACATTTAAAAAATAAATAAGTACCAAATGAATATCTTCTCGATTTTGTAAATAAATAAATAGATAGATAGATAGGTAGACAGACAGACATTAAGAAAAAACAAGAAAGGGTTATTGTGAAAGACCCCCCCCTCGTTCCTGTCCTCCAGTGGCCGCCTCCGGTTCCTGTGTTAACAGTTTCCTGTATGTCCCTTAGAGATGTTTTATACTCAAAATAGGACATAGGTATATTCTTTTGTTTCCCTCAAAAGGAAGCACAACGTATACACAGTTGTTACTTTGTTTACGACTCATCATTTCAGATGAGAACATGAAGTGCTTCTTTCTTCTACTCCTTTCTCCTATTCCCTTACGTGGACGTGCCCTAATTTGTCTCACTGTTCCCCTGCTGAGGAACATCTAGGTTGTTCCCAGTCTTCTGCTGTTACATAGACAGTGAAATAGTGGAACATGTGTAAGAACTTTTGAAGTATTTTGGGTTTTTAGAGATACCAAGGAAATAATTATGCAAATAAAAATACCTGTTTGACCCTGTTTAAATTTGAAGCATAAGCAGTTGAAGGAGGTTCAACTATTAACTTTCGTGTACGTTCAGTTTTGCTCCTGGGAAGTAGACGGTTACAAATAACTTTGGGTTTCGTGGCACATTACTGCAAATGTGCATGTACTTGGCATGCTTCTTTCTTAAGTAGCCTTTGACCATTTAGGTATCTCAAAATATCGAAGGTATTCGTTTTGGTTTTGGCACAGGTTTTCCGCAGCCGTAGACAGGAGTAGACAGGTACAGATAGAGCGTGTGTGGGGTTCAGATGTGTGAGGACCACACCGCTTTTACCTCACGTGTGGTTTCTTCATGTCTGCAGACCCCGAAACAGCGAACAATCACCAAAACACCTACCTGGGAATTGGTAGCATTACGGTTGGTCCTAAAAATTGTAGCTGCTGCCCTATTGGAGTAGAACTGGGAAACAGGGTATTACATGGAAATACATTTTCCAGATTGGAAGCCGCCTTCCCGTTAAGCATCCAAGCGTAACACACACCCCCCCGCCCCACCAGTTTACATCCGTACAGACATTCACAGATGTGGTTCCAGTAAATGAAGTTGTATCGCCTCCTAACGAGAGCACATCAGTTACGCTCTTTATCTTCCATCACGTCACAGCTCTTGGCACACTTGTGTGTCAGATCTGTGCGTGTTCTCAGTGTCTCTGTATTTGTCTCACCTCTCAGCTGTCCTCTCGCTGCTTTTGCAGGCCTGCAGGAAGCAATGTGTTTGTGATCCGTTGGTTGTTTTACAGCCAGTCTGATCCTTCAGATTTGCTGTGAGCTGAGAATTCATTTGGTGAACATCGTTACCCAGACCTTTTAGAACAGCGTGAAGAGACTTACTACCTCACAGCCTGTAGTTCCTGACTTAGGCCCGGAGTCTTTTCCCGGAAGTCAAATCCGTGGGTTTGTGTTTCTGGTTTGTGTAGGGGATCCCCCCTCCCCCTGCTCTGGCATTACAGCTGCTTTCAGAATGGTGAAAATTTCTCCAGGAGCAGAGAGTGTTGATGTACTTGGATAAAGAAAGACTGAAGCTGCTGTTGGTGTGGCCGTTCTCATTTGACACCCACCTTGCCAGAGACCAGCCTGTGTCCGTGCCGACTCTGCTTTCGTGTTCCCGGCATGGGTCTCCTGATGTGCCCGTGCCCGTGCCTGCTGCTCTCGGGCAGGGCTGGTACGCTGGTCAAGGACAGACACATTTGCCCTTCTGTGTATGTTCTTCAGAGCCGCATTCCATCACTGAGCCTTCGTCCTGCCACGCATGATCCGCTTTTGAGGAGAACGGCTCAAGCCCTTGGTATAATTTTACGAGCGAAGACACCTCGGTGTGTAGGATAGGCATTCATGATAACCACCTTAAAAATTTTGGTGATTACTCTGGGCTGATGGCTCGGAGCCTGGAGCCTGTTTCCGATTCTGTGTCTCCCTCTCTCTCTGCCCCTCCCCCGTTCATGCTCTGTCTCTCTCTGTCCCAAAAATAAATAAAAAAAAAGTTGAAAAAAAAAAATTAAAAAAAAAAAAAAAATTTTGGTGATTAGTATCTTTCCAGGAATTTTACTGGCAGAATGTTGTTAGCTTAGTGTATTTAATTTCTTTAAAAGTGTGTGTATTTTAGTGTTTCTCACTGCCTGTTCTTGGGAGCACTGGCTCTATAAGCGTTTAGGTGTATTCATATCATCCGTCCCCAAGCCTCTTTTATCCCGGAGTCTCCTTTAAAACAGCTAGTTAATTCCCCACAGGGCATCAGTGTTTGAAGGACAAGTTTGGACATGTGGGACAGTGAAGATAGTTGAATTATTTGGATGCTCTTGGGCTTTTAGCTATAGGTTCTGAGTGCTTACCTGCCAGGTTTTGCCGGCCACTGGGAGGCTGGGAGGCTGGCCGGCATACACCCAGGCCGGGCCAGAGTTACGCCGGGCTCGGGGATCCCTCTTCTCGGGTTCTTGCCGCAGAACACGGAATCTTATTATTAGCTCACAAAGGTTGCCCTTGCCCTGCACAGAATAGAATTGCTCCGTATTTGCACTAATTGTACAGCCTCTGACTAGATGGGATCCATGATCATCTCCCAGCCCACCCCCCGCACCCACCTTGTGCCCCCTCCTGCTCAGCCAGACATTATTCGTGGCTTTAGGGCCTTTATCTCTCCTCTTCTCTGCCTGGTGTGCTCTTCCCTTGTGCTTCTGGAGTGTCTGCCTCAGCAGGGCCCTCCCTGACCTTGACCCCCTTATCTGGCTGATGCCTGTTCCTCTTTGACAACCCCTTGCCGTGACTGTTCATGGCAGGCACCTGTGTACTTTACCTTATTCTCCCCACTGGAACCGAAACCGAACAAGGAGGGATGATGTCGGCTTGTTCCTTCTCCACAGGGTGCCTCGCCTGGCTCCTCGAGGTGCTCATGAACAGCTTCAGGGCAAAGGGACGTGGTAGTGAGAGGGTAGCAGTAAAATCCCAACGTCAGAATGGCCGGGTTTCGGGACGTTTTCCACTCTACCAGCATAAACTCAGCCTTCTAGAAGTGACGCAAATGCCAACTGCTCTCTTCTCCAGTTCGGTGGTTGGGCCATTTCAAACATGAGTGCTGCTGTCCTCACATTGAATATGATGGAAATTCATGGTTACATATGAACTTCCACCTAAGAACAGCAAGGCCTTGAAATGATCCTGTGTGAGGCAAAAATGTCTAAGAATGTGGTTTTTTTTTCAACAGCAACATCTACGAAAGTGGATGGAAGTGGTGGTCCTCACCCATAAAGGGGGCCAGAGGAGCGACGGAAACGTGAGTGACTTCTTCGCTTCTGGGCAGGGCAGCTGTGCCCGGCACTGCTGTTGCCAGTGTTAGTGTTAGAGCAGTGCTTTTAATTAAGACGCTGGTCAGAAGTCTAGTTTATAGGAACTGTTGACCATATTTTATTAGCATTACGTTTTGCTTTTATTTTTCTGGATGATTGAACATTCCTTTTTATGTTTCTTTAAAATCTCTTGTTCACTTTAATATGACATTTTCATTGATGAGAATTCTGGGAAGCTTGAAATGTTAGTCTTTTAATTCTAGTTTTGCTTTAAAGTGTACAAAGTGTATTTTCTAGACTGTTCTTGGCAGCTGCTGTTTGCATGGTGGTGCATTCCTCAGCTGTTGTTTTCCATTGCTTTCCATCATCATTGCCTCATAAAACTAAGTATAGATTTTAGGACTTGAAACAGTAAGGATAATGCAGTAAAGCATCACATAAGTACTGGTGTGTATGTTTATGGGTCTCAATCCTCCACCCCAGCTATTTGCCAAAAATCAAACAGCCAGTACTTCAAAACACATTTTTATGACTTTAAGTTAAATATTTTTACATGTCTGACGTTGGTCATTCTAAGACTTTGCTGTTAAAAATAACGGTTCTTGCTGTTTTGAATCTAATTTGTATATGTTAATATTCTTCTCAAATATTTTTTAAGTTGATGACTGTCCTATCGGTAGGATCATGTTTTCCCTAAGTTCCTGTTACACCTGGTGAAATTGTACGGCAGTGTCCTAAGGAGGGAATGCTAGAGCTCTTCAGAGGCGTGATCAACGTGGCTTTCTGTATTCTGTGCCTGTTTGTTGGATGCTGTGTTTCATCCCAACTTGAATTTTTTTTTTTTTTTGGCTTTATTATGCTTTGTTTTGACCATTCTGTGTCAAGGTGTTTTGTTTATGTAAGTCTTGATTCCTGCTGCTTCTAAACAGCCAGCTGAGCAAAACTAATCCAGGATTCCAAACTTTCTAGGAGCGTTAATACCACCATAATAACCTCTTTGAAGGTTTGTTATCAGTATACACAGGGGAATATCAGGAACTCTTGGTGGGGGAGAGCAGAGTGGGTTTTAAAAGCCTAAACTCTTGGGAGTAGGTACGGGTGCCTCTATTGTTTTTCCTCCCCATCTCTCATCTGCTAGGTATTTTTGCTCTACATTTTTTATATTTGTTTTATAATAGGCTGTTAATTCCCCGAAACACACGATTCTAGAATAAACATTTAAAAACCTAAGGGGCAGGTGAATTCCTTCCATTAGATCAGAAAGATTCCATAAAAGTTTGACGGAAGTCATTTGGAGGGCTCCGTTGGATGGGGCAGTGGGCGGGGGGCGGAGCTGTGGGCCTCGGGAGATCTTCCAGCTCCCGTGGGAAACATGGTGACCATCCATCCTGGGAGCATGCTCCTGGCAGGCCTGGGAACACCCAGCTCTGCAGGTGCGGCCTCAGGCCATGGTGTTTGGGGTCTACCTGCAGCGTGCCCACGGTTTCGTCATCTCAGCCCAGGGCCAAGCCACCTTTCTGTTCTTGAACTCTGATCATTTTTTATGGATGTTGTTCACGATTGGGAATGGATCTCAGAACATAGGTTGTCCCCATTTGGTTGAATCCCCAAATAATAATTACATAAGGGAGAACCTCTAACTGAAGACATGTTAAATATAAATAGTTGACTATTTATAATGCTGGGTGTACCCTGATGATCAGAGCTTTGCGCTAGCACCGTGTTGAGAAAGGTTTCCCATCTGAACATCGAACCCCCCCAGGGGAGAACTCACAACCGCTTGTGGAGCTGTGTCTGTGTTGGCATGCATGGCTTCACTTGGCAAAGTGACCCAGGTATCTGTGCGTTCTTCTGGGTGTGGGGGCTGTGTCACCGTGACCGGCTGATGGGGCTAAACCACCTGGCACTCTCCTGGCTACAGCTGGGAAAGACAAAGAAAAATTCTTTAATGACAGCGCCGTACATGAAAACTTACTCTGAATAGAAACAGATATTTAAGTGCATTTGCACACAACTGGGTCTGACAGTTTCTCCCCCTGGGCAAGAGTTCCAAAATTCCTGCTTTTCAAATTTGATTTAAGGAAGGGATATGCTCCATTCTACAGTCTCTGAAGGGCTCTATTTTGACATCTGAAGGGTGGAAAGTGTGCTTTTTTGCTGTTGAGCATTTGTTAATTATTGTGCTTTTTCATCATTGTCTTTACTGTCTTGTTTCCCCCAATAATCCTTACTGTGTATGAGTATATGGGAAGTTTTTATGTAAATAACATAAATAGAAAAAAAGATGATTTTCCTCCCCATCCTCAGGAAAGCATTTCCGAGTGCGGGAGATGTTCCTTGTCTCCATTCTGTCAGTTTGAGGTGAGAACAACCCTATTAAAAGTCAGTTTATGACTTGCATTGTGAAGAACGGTTTATATTTTCTTTTCTTTTCTGTTCTTTTTACCTTTCTGTTGCCTTTTTTCATGCTGTAATTTTTGTTTTGGTTCAGCCTGCCATGGAAGGGGTAGAGGTGAGAATCTCAGTGGAGGCCCAGGAGGGGGTGTTGTCGTATTTGGTTTTGCTGTGATTTGTGGTTCTGTGGTGGACGGAGTGCGTTGTGCCTTGGAGTGCGGTGAGCCGTATTGTCTGTCTGTGGCGGAGTTGTATCAGTACCGTTGCTGTGAACTGTCCGGATGCCACGCATGTTACCTATTAGGACGTTTTCAAGCAAGAGTCCAAGTGCTCTGGTTTCTGTATGTTAGAATCGCAGTATGTCAACACCGTTTAAGATTCAGCCGGGTTTTGCTCTCATAATGGTGGTACGAACTCCTACGTCTAACAGCCTCTTGGGAGGAAACTACACAAAGAACATCACCCCTGCTAGGGACTGAGAGGAGCTGTTTTCTTGCACACACCTGAGTGCCTGGCTGCCTGCCCAGAGTTTAAAACCTCCCTGCCCCTCCGTGTCTCGTCCCCCCGCATCTCTCGCTCATGCACACCACACTGACGTAGTCCCCGACACCGTGACTTTGGACAGTCAGGACCCTGAGCTTTCCCTCTGCTGTAAAATGGGAATGATAGCATCTTTCAGTCCTGGCTTCTGGCGATGCTGTGGAGACCAAAAGAAGTGATTTTGTGCCCGCGCTTGGAAAACGTAAACCACGATACGAAAGTACCATTCTTAGAATGTTACAATTTCAGAGTAGACCTTGCTCTGTGTTCTGGGGAATTCCGCAGCGGAGAACTCTACAGGTGAGGTGGGGTGACACTGAGCCATGTTTTCTCGTTTCTTCCCCATCTCACTGTTGGCCTTGTGGTTTGTCAAGGCATTTGCGGAGGTATCTCAGATGCTCCTGGGATGGGGCCCCTCCTGACGGGTGTTTATCATCCCCATTTTACTGTGCTTAGAGTAACGGACATCCTACTGCACACGGTGCGGGGGGGTGTACATCAGGGAGTCTTCCCTTCCGTGGCCGTACTTCTGGCCACGTGGAATCTCTGAATTGCGGATAAAAACTGTGGGAGCCAACACTGAGCATGGAAAGTGGGACTGAGAGCGATTGACCACTGAGCTGTCAGCACCTGGAAAAGTGCAGAAATCTTGGCAATTCACATTCTTTGTACGATTCCATAGAGCCATCTGTCAGCCTCATCTGTAGGTCTGGTTGACGAATATTTTTAGTACCGTGGTCAGTCGTTTATTTACGTTCATGTTCAACTTTCAGGATAAATACTTAAGGATTTTTTGAAGGCTTTTCTCGTGCTAAGTTTTGAGGACAAGAGAAGTCTGTGCCCTCAGAACTTAGTGTATTGGGAAGACCCCGTGATGTCACAGCAGAGCAGACCCCGTGATGTCACGCTCCCCTGGCCACAGGCTTGCTCGTTCCCTCCTCCATGAGGCTCTAGCGTAGCAACCTGTCAGGTCACGTCCAGCACTTGTCCATGCTCTTGAAAACAGACACGGCACAATCACATCAGGTACACAGCTCCCTCTTCCCTCCGTTGACAGATGAAATCTGAAGGCCAAGGGCAGTTAGTTTCCTTGGGCCACGGCAGTAATCTGACATTGGTAAATTGTGGCTTTTTACATGTTAATTCTTTGCTTCTGGTGGCTAGCCTTGCGAATGTAGCTAGACCATTGTAGGGTCTGTAGTGATATTGAGATCTCTGGCTGGCAAAATTAATTGGCCTGTTTTGTAATTTCTGGGTTTCTTCACTAGGAAATGAAAATTTGTTCGGCAATTATAAACCTTTTTCATCTGATCCCAGCTGCACCTCAGACTCTCGTCAAGCCTTTGTTAGAGGTTGTGATGAAAACAGAACGGGCTATGTTGATTGAGGTAATGGTCAAATTGGGGTTAATTCTGATTCTTCCACCATCTGTTGGCTTGTGATGTTTTCACTTCGTCATATCTTAGATGGGGTACTCTAACAGCACAAAGATGTTCCGTGCTAGTATTCGCTTGTGACTGTTGCATGCTCTGGTTACGAGGAGGGACAAATGCATTCTCCTGCCATGGTAGGTTGGTGGACCTAAGAAGCTTCAAGCCCTGAGAGGATGCTGTTTCACCCACATGTTTTCTAGGCCGGCAGTCCGTTCAGAGAGCCTCTCATCAAGTTCTTGACTCGGCACCCCTCACAGACGGTGGAGCTGTTCATGATGGAAGCCACACTGAACGATCCCCAGTGGAGCAGAATGTTTATGGTAGGCACACGGGGAGCTGGGGTCCAGTGTCCCTGCAGGTTCCTGTCAGCCGGTGTGCTCTGCAATCTGAAAGTCATACTTTGTTGTTCAGTGCCCTGCTTTTCTTTTTCTGTAACATATCCAAGTGTTAGAAACCTCATTGTCGTGTACGTGGAAAGTGTGGGCCAAGGAACCCCTCTCTGTAGGATTTGGGTGGTGGTAACAAATGAATGAACTGCTAGGATTATGGAGTCCACAGTCATGAAGTATCATTACCGATAAGGAGCTTTTTGTTAAAAGGGTGCTTATAGCAGCTTTTTAGCCTGCCTAGACAGATTTGGAAAGAACCATAGTGCTCATTCATCTAAACCCTTTGTGAGCCCTGACTGGCTTAAAATAGCTTGTTTGTTCTGTTTTCAGAGTTTTTTAAAACACAAAGATGCCAGACCTCTGCGAGATGTGCTGGCCGCTAACCCCAACAGGTTCATCACCCTGCTGCTGCCCGGTGGCCCCCAGACCGCCGTGCGCCCTGGCTCGCCCAGCACCAGCACCCTGCGCCTGGACCTCCAGTTTCAGGCCATCAAGGTAGCGTCTCCTCACCAGACACCTGAAATCTTCAAAGTTCAGGTGAGATGCTTAGAGAACCCCGCCAGTTCCCTAATTGTCGCTTCTTTGACAGATCATAAGTATTATAGTTAAAAACGATGACTCCTGGCTGGCCAATCAGCATTCTCTGGTGAGCCAGTTGAGGCGTGTGTGGGTTAGCGAGACCTTTCAAGAGAGACACCGGAAGGAGAATATGGCTGCCACCAACTGGAAGGAGCCCAAGCTGCTGGCCTACTGTCTGCTGAATTACTGCAAGTGGGTGCATCCGTTTTGCTTTCTGTCCAGTGACTTGTTCCCTCCCCCCAGTAAGCTACACCGGAGCCCCTCTGAGAATTTGTGCTCAGCCGTGGTCCACTGGCCACGTGCACCCACGTTGTCGCGAAAGCAGCCATAACATAGCCTGTTCTCTCATTTGACCCTGCAGAAGGAATTATGGAGACATAGAATTGCTCTTCCAGCTGCTCCGGGCCTTTACTGGTCGTTTTCTCTGCAACATGACGTTCTTGAAAGAGTACATGGAGGAAGAGATTCCCAAAAACTACAGCATCGCTCAAAAGCGTGCCCTGTTTTTCCGTTTTGTGGACTTCAGCGACCCCAACTTTGGAGATGAACTGAAAGCCAAGGTGAGTCTCACAGTTAGGCGGCTGTTTTGCCGTGGGCGTCGGGGCTAGTTTTCTAGGGAACCAGGGGCACTGTTTATGTTCTGCTATGCCTCTGCGGACACTTAACTAGTAGTCTGGACTGTTGGCGAGGAAGATGCCGCCGTCGAAAAACTTACGGCGGGTCCAGAGTGAGCCAGTGTTGCAAAGTAGGTTGTTGGAGTCCTTGTTTTTAGTAAATGCCTCGTTTGACACGGGAAGAGTAGACAGACTCAAGTTGCTTTTCCTCCTGTTTTGACCCACCTTTCTTGCTGACTGCTTGCGTCAAAGTCAGGTGATGGGTCACACCCTTGACTGAGATCTCGCTGCACGGGTGCAGTGTCCAAGCAAACCCTGGGGGCCCTACCCACCTTGGTGAAGAAATAAAGAGCACGGAGCACAGCGTTGTTTTCCTCCTCCTTCATGTTTACGTTTTCTTGTAGGTTCTGCAGCATATCTTGAATCCTGCTTTCTTATACAGCTTTGAGAAGGGAGATGGGGAGCAGCTCCTAGGACCTCCCAACCCAGAAGGCGATAACCCGGAGAGCATCACCAGTGTGTTTATAACCAAGGTGGTGTCACTATCAGTGCTTTGGCATGGAAAGCAACGTAGTAGATGAGAGAGAACGTGTGAGTGTGTGTGCACGCGTGTTTTGTATGATGGGTTCGCTGAAATAAGCTTATTTCCCTAAGGTTCTAATCTTCCACAGTTGCATTGGTTTATAGAATTGCGTTGGTCATATTAGAATGCAGTGCATTTTTTTGAGGATACTTAAGAATGAACTGACTTTCCACACAAATAGATTCCAGTGAGAAACGGAACATATGTCAGTAAACAGTTAGATGTTGGAGTTGTTTTGTAAAAATCCCTCTTGCTGGTTAGAGTCTTGACACACGGTTTTTGTCTTCACTTTTGCAAAAGAATCTACTAAAAGTCAGTGGAAACAGACCAGATCTAGTTGCCACCATGACCCTTATTGTCAAGTTAATGAGACCAATGTGGCAGCAGGGATGTGTGAGGTTACCTTAGGTGTTAGGTCTCTGTATGTTTACAGTAGCGTTTCCGGTTTGTGCTAGAGAGGTTTTCCTGAGTGACGTGTTTGAGAAATGGCTGCCCGGCGTTCCTCTCGGTGCCTCGGCTGTCCTATGCTGGCTTGGTCTTTGAACTTTGCCTGCAGGTGCTGTGTTCGCCTGTAGGCTGGTAGAGCATTCTGTATACACATGGTTTGTTGGAGTGCTGTGACCAACGGGCATTCCTCTGCAGGGTGTTGTCTGAACGCCCTTTAGGAGGACCCGGTTTTCTCACTCCTTCCATCACCGTTCCGTCCTGGGGCCCAAGTGGATGGGACTGTTCCCATTGGCAGTTTACTGGTTCCTGAAGATGGGCGTCCTTCCTGCAGTTTTCACCCCACCTCTGCTCTCTCTAGGAATGAGAGCTGAGCCCAAGGAATTGTTTTGGGTCCCCATATTGACACTTGCCTCATTCCGGGCAACTGGGGGAGATGGTGCCTGAGATGCGGCCCCTTCCCTTGTGCTGTCTTCTCTAGACTGTCTTTTGGGTCAGATGCTGCTGACTCAGCACAAGTGAGGAGTTGGGATTTCGAGGTCAGGTGAGGGTTAGTGGCACCGGGCAGGTGGGGGCCCCGGGAGAGGCTGCCGGGAAGCAGCAGGTCCAGGGGAGAGGGGACTCGGGGAGCCAGAGAAACCCCAGTAAAAACACAGTTGTGGTGGAAGACTTCAGCCTTTCAGAACTTTCTGGAAGAAAATGTAGTTAGGCCTGGAATGGAGAGTCAGCGCACTTGATTCAGTAGAGACCTGCGGGGTATTCCTCGGGGTGGACATGTTTTCTCATATTCATAAAACAGAAATGTGTCCGATACTTGATGACAGAAAACTGTAACAATTTCTTTAGAGATTTGTTTTCCAGGTAGCATTTTCTTACGATAATACTGCAAAATAAGGACTAGACAGACACTTAACAGCTGACTAGGCAAAAAATCTCAACTACTTGGAAATTAAGAAACTCTGTCCTTGGGGCACCTGGGTGGCTCAGCCAGTTAAGTGTCTGATTCTTGATTTAGGCTCAGGTTGTGATCTCATGGTTCATGGGATCGAGCTCTGCGTCCCTGCTTGGGATTCTCTCTCTCCCTCTCTCTCTACCCCTGCCCCGCTCTCATGTGCTTGCTCACTCTCAAAATAAAGAAACGTTAAAACAAAAAAAAAAAAAAAAAGAAACAGGGGCACCTGATTTTCAGTTGGTTAAATGTTCAACTTTGGCTCAGGTCATGATCTCGTGGTTTGTGAGTTCGAGCCCCGCATTGGGCTCTGTGCTGACAGCTCAGAGCCTGGACCCTGCTTTGGATTCTGTGTCTCCCTCTCTCTCTGCCCACCCCGGATCATGCTCTGTCTTCTCTCTCAAAAATAAATAATTTTTTTAAAAAATTAAAAAAAAAAAAAAGAAAAAAGAAATCTCGTCCTAAAGAAGAGGCCCTCCTTTTCCCCTGAAGGTCCTTCACCCACTGTGTTCAGACTTGTAAGCCTGCCCTTCGTCAGTGAAATTCGTTCCGTGAGTCTCTGATCCGCACACATAACGGGAAAATGGGCATGACCTCGTTGGTTCTCTTGTAAAGCTTGATGTTGTATATGCCGTGCGTGTGCGTGTGCGTGTGTGTGTGTGTGTTTAGGCGCGCTCGTGCATGTGTGTTTGAAGGTGTAAACCTGTCGTGTGGCCCTTGGCTGGTGACACGGCTCAGGACTGGACCCGAGCTCCGTTCTGCTGGTCTCGCCCGCAGGTGCTGGACCCGGAGAAGCAGGCGGACATGCTGGACTCGCTGAGGATCTACCTCCTGCAGTACGCCACGCTGCTGGTGGAGCACGCCCCGCACCACATCCACGACAACAACAAGAACCGCAACAGCAAGCTGCGCCGCCTCATGACCTTCGCGTGGCCCTGCCTGCTGTCCAAGGCCTGCGTGGACCCGGCCTGCAAATACAGCGGACACTTGCTTCTGGCGCACATCATTGCCAAGTTTGCCATACACAAGAAGATCGTCCTTCAGGTACCGCGGGGCGCCCTCCCAACCCCCCCCCCCCCCCCCCCCCCCGCCCCCCCCCCCCCCCCCC